>NC_056730.1:836657255-836711362 GCF_019279795.1 Protopterus annectens | reverse complement strand
CTAAAGAAAAACAGGTGCTTCGCCCAGTTTATTAGCTACTTCTTGGCTGTTAGTGAGGATATCCCAGTTTGATCTGATGATGTTCTTTATATCGAAGGAGTCCCTGCAAATCGGAACCGGGAAGGCTGCAGTCCAATCTTTGGTAATGGTCTGTGGTTCGGAAGAATTCTGCTAAGACAAAGACAAAGGTTGTACTTCTAATGTCGAGGAGGGGAGATCCACTGTAGCATGAAGCGGATGAGGTGAACAATTGGAAGTGGCAGATTGCTTACGAGGGAAACCAGAGGAAATAATAGGGGGGAATTTGCTGGGTCTAGCTAAAGAAACTTCAGAGATGAGTGAATCCAACAAACTTTCAGGGTAATGCCTCTTGATAAGAAGATTCTTGAGAATGAAGTGCATTCATTTAAAAAAATGTCATCATTACTAACTAAACGTGAAATGCGGATAAACTGTCCTCTGGCCATATTGCGTTTCATAAAGGTGGGGTGCATGCTGGTGTAATCTAAATAATTATTCCTGAAGGTGGATTTCCTATGTAAAGAGGAGGACCAGGTGAGGCTTATAGGCTCAAAGGAAATGGAAACATCAAGAAAAGTGGCATGGGTGCCGCAGGATGAAACTTTGAACTTCAGAAAGGGAATAGAATCTGAAAGAGACTTAAGGAAAAGATGTAGAAGCTGTTCACTGCCTTCCCAAACAAAAAAGACATCATCTATATATCTTCTGTATAGACTAACAGATTCAAAACCAGGAAGATGTATGAGGGAATTCATTTCCCATGCTGCAAGGACCAGGTTGGCAAAAGAGGGAGCCATTCTGGATCCCATGGCTACACCTCTAGTTTGTTGGTAGATGGAGTTATCAAAATGGAAAAAATTCCCTTCTAGTACCAGTTTGGTAAGTGTGCAGTAAGTGTCTATTCTCTCCGAGGAGAAGGCTGTGGCTTGAGACAAATATGAGCGAAGAAAGTCAATACCTTCTTCATGAGGAATATTGGTGTAGAGTGCCTCTATGTCCAAGGTAACCAATAGTATGTTGCTTGAAGAAGGTGGATTTTTGAACAAAGTGTTGAGGAAATCCCATGAGTCACGTAGATAAAATCTAGACCTTTGCACAACTGGATTGAAGGACCAATCAAGAAATTCTGATATTTTTTCAGTTTTTGTCTTATGATTGGATACAATATGTCTGAACGGGGGATTCGATTGATCCTTGTGTAGCTTTGGAATGCCAAAAAATTTTCCCAACTGAGGATTCGGAACAGTCATGAAGTCAGCCTCCTCGGTGGACAAAGCTTTCTGTCTGCGCAGAGAGTTCAGGACTTTATCAATGTGTCTAAAGGCTCGATTCACATCAGACAATTGTACCAAGGAATAATAAGTGTTGTTATTTAGGTCTTCCTTTAAGGTGCGTATGTAGTGTTCTTGTTCCATAAGAACCACCCCAGTCCCCTTATCAGCAGTCATAATCCTAAGAGATTTATCCTTATGTAAGGCCTTAAGTGCAGATATCTGATCAGAGGAGAGATTGAACCATTTGTGAGGACTGGGATGGGAAAGAAGTTGTCTGAAATCTATTTCACATAGTTTGAGGAAAATCTGTAACGTGTTATTCAGAGGAGGATTGAAGAAACTACGTTTGTATGGAAAGTTCAGGTTTACATTGATAAGGTCACTGTCCAAGTCCTTGTCTTGATCCTTGTCCTTTTCGCAGATCAACTTGAGATTGAGCTTCCTGAGGAAAAGACGTAATTCCAGAAGTAATGAAGACAAATCTGCTCGATTAGCAGGAATGAATGTAAAGCCTTTTTTCAAGACTTCCAAAAAGGAAGGTGGAAAAGTTCTGTCGGTAAGATTGAAGACATCTGAGGAGCAGGTACTGAGAAAGGAAGAATCTGTATCCTGCCCTACAGTGGTAATTGGTTCCTTGGGCGTCCTCTGTGAAGATTCCGATCCACAAAAGACTGGCGGCGTATAGGTCTGTTCCTCTGCAGTGCTGAAGGACCTTGTTCTAGCTGGGACCCTTCTCTCAAGAGGCTGCCTCTGGTTCTGTACGTGAAGGTGCGACCTCTTGGCCTTGTATTTCTTCCCACAGGACTGCTCCTCCGAGCTCTTGGAGGTAAAAAAGAAACATTTTCACCAAGAGGACGAAATAGTGGATCCAACGAAGAAATGGGTTCTGAGACCAGAGCTGCAACTGAAGGATGAATGATGGAAGTTGGAGAGGCAGTGGCAACAGCTGAGGGGGGAAGGAGAGGAGTAAGCAACAGATAAGGAAGGAGAAGAAACAGGAAGGGAAGAAGCAGGAAAAGAGGAAGTGGGGGGGTTAGGAGAAAAAGGAAGTCTGGGAGCGGGAAAAGAAAGGGAGGGGAGGGACCGAACAGGGGAGGAGAAAGAAGAGATAGGGGGAACAGAGGAGGAGGAAGGAACAGGCCGGGATGCAGAAGAAAATGGAACAGAAAGGGATCCAACATTCAGGGCTGCAGAAGAGGAAGAAACAAGAGGAGAAGTAACAGGGATGGGCTCATTAGGAAGGGGTCTGGGAAAGGAAACAGAAGTGGGAATAGAAGACCTATATAGATTGTGAGAAGGTCTGGGTAAGGAATCAGATATAGGAATGGCAGACCTAAATTGATTCCCCAGCTGAGTCTTATAACTGAACCTGTAGTTGAACTCAGATCTTAGGGGATAAGCTTTGTTGTTTTGGTATTGTGTGTAGTCTCGGAGTAACTTTTGTTTCTTGCGATGAATGATGGTGGCAATATGTCTGTTGATTCTGGGATGTATTCCATTATACAAATGTAAAAGTAAGTTAAAGTCAGGATGAGAAATGACTTCTGAATGTAGGGAAAGTATATCAGATTTGAGCTGAGTAAGTAACTGTTCTTTGTGACTAACTAACTTTCTGACAACCTGTAAGCCTGTGTTATTATACAAAGAGACAAGCTCCTTGTATAGGTTGGAATCACTAGACAGGTTATTGGGAAATTTTACAATTCGGAGACCAAAGGGAACAATATTTCTATCCAGGCAGCAGGTCAAATAAAGAATATCCATTTGAGTGTTTTTGAAATTAAAGAACAGTCTCTCCAAAGAAAACATGAGAGCTTTTAAATCTTTTAGCCGATTGGCAGCTGTTTGTGAAGCTTCATCAGAAAAAGGCATCTGTTCCATGTCTAGAATAAAAGGATTATTGTCGTTTTGGGTCTGCAAATAATCTAACAAGTCAGCAGAAGCTGGAAATGCGGTTTGTGATAATGAATCCATTAGTGTATGTCCGTGAGTAAGAGCACCTAGGTTAGGGCGAGAGAATTCAGATTGATCCGAGCCTTGCAAAGGCATTCCCGCCACAGAGTGGTGATTGTTTACATAAGCGGAATGCTGCTGGGGTTGAATAACTGTCATGGAGGTTTCCACACGTGTATAATGGCTGTTAGTCTGGGCGGGAACTGAGAATCCTGTATTAGCGGTAGTAGTGTTTAAGAATTGTGAAAATACAGAGGACATGGCTTGGTTATAATAGTTTTCCACAGAATTGTCTGCAGAAACACCAATAACATTTGTACGTAATCTGGGCAAGTTATTAAGCTGACAGTTATTTGTAGACAGGGTCATAGTATTGGGAGAGGTCAGCACATCATGGTTAAAGTAGCTCCCAACGCAAGTCGTAAAAGGTGTCCTAATCACAGTGTTCGCACTAGTACCAGGAGTTTGTGAATCATTGAAGTGACTGGTGCGATAAAAGGAAGGTAATGAGTTTTCTGTGTAGGTACTCCGTCCTTCAGAAGCAGTACATTGGCCAGAATCAGAGGGCATAGCCGACTGATTCATTAAGGTCGTATTCCTTCTTCGAGACTCAGTGAACTGGCCATTATCAGAAAGCATGGGCAATGAACACATTACGCTCGTCGGCATTCTGTGGGAGTCGCTATAGTGACAGTTATCTTTTAATAAAGCTGATGAACATAAGGCACTCACCGTAGGTCCTTGCGCGTTGCCATGTGTAATAATCTGTGTTGATAAGTCATTATTATTATTAAAAGCAATTGTGTTGTTGGTAGATGTAGAAGTTGATGTAGGAACATTTTGATTTAAAACAACAGCAGTCTTGTTAGGAGTAGACTTGGTAGGAATGAGTGAAGCGTCTTTGCGTGATGTAAATCCTTCTTTGGATAAGGTGCTGTTGTGTAAGGTGCTGTTGTGTAAAGTAGACTTGTCAGGCACTGCCAAATTCAGTGGATGTGTAGAAGGGCTGACATCTGGTAATGGATGCGAGAGGTATAGAGTAGATGTGTGGGTGATATCTGGTATAGGCGATGACACCGTAACAGATCGCAAAGGATCTGAAGCAAAAAACTCAGTTCGGTAAGAAAAGTCTTTGGTTTTAGGACGGACCACAACAGAACCATTCATCTGCTGTATATTGGTGGCTGTCAGAGAAGGTGTATTCAGTACAGGCGTACTTTGTGTAACAACACTTGGGGATGTAGAAATAGCAGAAATCCATACCTCTTCATTTCATGAAATAACCGTTAAATCCAGCGGTGCGGTGTTGGTAACAGGCTCAAAGAATGTTGATAGATTCAGCGGGTAAAGTCTCAACATCAGAGGGTAAAGTCTCAACATCAGAGGGTGAGGGGATGATCTGACTCAAATTTTCACATTGGTTTTCACTTAAGTTTTCATCAAGGTTTTCACTTCGGTTTATACTGGCGTTTTCCA
The DNA here is from genome assembly GCF_019279795.1 of Protopterus annectens. Lineage (NCBI taxonomy): Eukaryota > Metazoa > Chordata > Ceratodontiformes > Protopteridae > Protopterus > Protopterus annectens. The sequence goes on along the minus strand of NC_056730.1, from coordinate 836,706,638 downwards.
TTCTCCTTGTTGAGATAAATACCTCATTAGTTATCGAGTGTGTAGATAAGCAGTCGGATGGGATGGAGAACTGCGATAAGTCCGGTGTGGATAGGCTGCTAGAGCCGTGCTCCTTTTGCAAAGCATCCATAATGTCCCAAAGACAGAAACTATATATATAAGCAATAAAAAACTGTCAGAACACTGCAGAAGAATGAGAAAACATATAAAATCGAACTTCCAAACTGAAAAGATGACGAAGGAGCCTGTGATAAGCTTTCGTCTTTATTAGTGTACAAGACTTCTTCAGACAATAGAAATGTAATGAAAACCCAAGGTTTTATACAAAATATTAAGTGGGAGTTAACAAATGTGCAGCAACCAGTGGTTAATAAACACATCAGCACATGAAAAATTAAGTGTAAAAAGAAGACAGTGAATTAGCATAGTACAGGCAACCTATCAATCCTATAAGTAAACTACTCAAATTACATATGTTACAGTGCAGGAAATGAGAATCAGAAATCTTAGTGCAACCATCTGAGGGCACATTTGATATTTAAGTTTTCATTAATTCCTGGGGGTGCTTCAGCATTAAGTTTTAATTGCCAATGCAATTCTTTAAATTCTAAAAGAGAATTAACATCCCCAAAAAAATGAGACACATGTTGTAGAACCAGAAATTTAAACCCTATATAGGACTAGGACTATATGTACTGTTTGGTATCTACTTCTCTGAAGTACAGGCTAACAGAGAAGGTCTTTGGCTAACGAAGTTCGCAGATAACTGCAAACTAGGAGCCATAATCGAAACTCCTAATGATGTGGACATCCTACAAAAGGGCCTCACTGAGACAGATGCCTGGTGTCAAAGCCATGGCCTCAAGCTCAATGCCAAAAAGTGCATTGTCATCCCCTTTGGTAAAAACTCTGTACCCATGAACTACAACATAGGCGGTAGTATACTTAACACTAAAAGTGTGATAAGAGACCTTGGGACACAGGCGGACAGTAGTCTCTCCTTTGATAATCACATTGCCATAGTAGTCAGGAAATCCTTCTATGTGGCACACCTCATCACAAAAGGTTCCTCATCCAGAAAAAAAGAGGTCATTGTTCCCCTCCACTCATCACTCAGACTCATTATAGAGTACAATGCCCCTTTTGGTATGTACCTCACAAAACATCTACAACAACTGGAAAGGCCGCAGAAATACCTCACAAAGAGGATTACAGGCCTCAAACAGATGCCCTACACAGACCATCTCAAAAAACTCCAGCTTTACTCAGTCGCATATCGCCTACTCAGAAGTGATCTCTGCCTAACATACAAAGCTATGTCAAACCCAGAGCTGTTGGACATGCTCCACTTAAAGAAATCCCAATCCCTCCAAGCTACACACTCTAGGGACCTAAACCTTGTCACCACAATAAACAGAACATGCCGGAGGGATAGATTCCTGTCCCAAAGACTTCCCATACTCTAGAATAAACTACCTATCTATATCAAACAAAGCTCCTCATTAGCACTCTTCAAGAAAAATCTTGATGACTGGATGGGAAACAGGAAATTCACCCCAGGGATCACCTCTGTGGCTCTGCTCGACAGTGGCACAGGAAAATAATTTTCTTGGGTGACAAAAGCCAGGGTACCTTTTTGGCTGGGCTTGTATAGGCCCTAAGACCGATAGCTTAGTGCCTACCTATGAGCCTATATAGCTATATATATATATATATATATATATATATATGTGTGTGTGTGTGTGTGTATATATATATATATATATATATATATATATATATATATATATATATATATAAATAAATTCTATAACATAGCTCTATATAGATATATATATATACACACACACAAATATAAAATATACAACTATATAATATACAACTATAATATAAATAACATATAATTAATATATATAACTATATACGTACATTTTTATATAACTATAAATAAGCTCTATCGTCAAATTAATGAAAGGATTGCTGGGGAAAATAATTTACTGTCATGTCATTTTACTGTTTGTGTATACACGGTCAAACTACTAAAAGAGATCATTGGATAAAATAATCTCTATTGATGTAATTTAGTGCTTGTGCACACATGGACAAACTAGAGATGGGATCAATGGGGGCAAGTTCCTGGATTACAAAGTATATATAAGTTGCGCAGCAATGCTTTTAACTACGGGTGAGCATATGGTGGGGATATTTGACTATGAATTACAAGAACACTTCACTAGCATAAACCGCTTTACACAATCTCTCATTTACATGTCATACTTGCACTAAATCATGGACATAGTTTACTACCATACGTGGCCTGTATGAATCACCACCTAGCTACACTCAACTCACTGATACCTGAACTGGATGCACACAATGAATTTTTTTGTGAGAACAAAAGATCTAGCCTGAGTGATGGAATCAAGACATGGCTGAGCTAAAAAAAAGTGTTGGAAACAAAAATGACAATCCAACTGTTAGAAGGAAAACATGGCAGCAAAAGAAGACCGAGCCATATTCAATCTGACTTGATGAAGCAGCAAAAAGGCCTGGACATCAAGATACAGAACATGGTGCATTATGAACAAGGGGAGGAGCTTTGGTACTTGTGTATGAATGCAACCAGGAGCCAAATGTGTCATACCTCTGGAAATTATTGTTTCTGTTACTAACATCACTGTTCTCCCTTAAAATTGTTTTGGGAGGAAGGGCATGGTCAGTGTCGGACTTGGTTTCTGTCATTCAGTCTCATTATTCTGGGTCTCGTAGTAGTAACAAGATTAAGAATATTAAACAGTTACCTCTAAAGGCACTGCGTAGATCCTTAGAGTCTGGTCATTTCCCTGCCTGTTGCGTAAACTGCCAATCTTAATAGCTTAATTTTTCAGCAGTCATCTGACATCTGTTCCATTTCATTTTCATACCCTTAGTTTTTTCTGAGCCAACTACTAAATAAAAAAGGATGTTCTAACTTTAATTTATGGGGGTATCCAAGTAAAAACCACATCAAAATAAAACATCTGCTTCAAAAAACACATGCCCTAAACCAAAAGATGCATCAGATGAGGTCGCAAAAATCATTGCCTGATGTTCTGACTGATGATAAATGAGAAGCGGAGGACTTTTGAAAAACATGTTAAGGTTGTTCTGTAACTGCAGCACTGTGCCACTCAATCAACTTGATCACAGAATGATTCAGATGGACAGGCTTATTTAAAGGCTCCATTTCTGAGAGAAACTATAAGGATCTCCCACTCTCCTTGAAACCTATATCAAACTGGATGCAGGCTTAAAGAGTGCTTTTAACTTGTGGCAGATGTCAGCACTGCATCACTAGAAGATGTCATATGCCCTGCTCCCTATGTGCGCACAAACACACAAGCACAAACACACAAGCAAACACGCACACATGTACAAACACATGCACACGCACACACATACGCACCACTGTGGACAATTGTTACTAGCTTGGGAATCCCCCCCAAGATCAATTCCCTAAGCTGGTCACTGGTATTGTGCAAGCAGGAGCAACTAACCATCCAGAAATCAACTTCACCCTCCACTACAGGATGGCCATGTGGCAAAAGCTGCACACTTGTATCTCACTCAGCTCTCAAGGACTGTCTGGGGTCATAGTCATTCTGTAACTCTGCAATACAAAGCCAGGGCAAGATAAGGACAAAATATACATTAAAACACCTGACTTTCAGATTTTTCTGTACAGCAAAGCCCAACAGTTCTAATCAACTCCAGACATAATGCTGCAACTTAAAATGAGGACAATGTCCCTGTCATTAAAACCTCTTAACAGGCAACACAAGGAGTACGTGTCTGGCTATGTGCCAATACACACGTCAGCACCTGGAAATACTGATGAGCTTTCAACTTGCAAACATTTTGCCCTTCTAACAAAACATTGAAATGGGGTGCAAAAAATTGTATGCAAGGCACCTAGTCACATAAGCCATGACTTGTCTGCACAACTTCCTAAAACAAGAGCATAAGCAAGAACAAAAAAGAAAGAAAATGCACAGTTTTGCATGTGGTTTTGTGGAGGGGAGGCAAGCATTTGACAACATTAACAGAACACTGATGATCCACAGGGAAGCAGAATCTAAGAAAATACCACTGTTGTTGGTGGGTCTTGATGCAGAGAAAGCATTTGACAGAGTAAGCTGAGACCTTATGATCACGGCAATGGAAGCATTTGCATTTTCTGAAAAAATTATAAGGTTGATTATGAGGATATATGAGGGAATCGGGGGAGAAAATTAAATTGGGTGGGGTCCTCTCTGATAACTTCTGCTTGAGCAGAGGAACCAGGCAGGGGTGTCCTCTTTCCTTTTATTTGCATTATATTTAGAACCACAAGCAAAGAAAATAAGGGACTCAGAAATTCAAGGATATAATTGGTATGGTAGTAAAGAAAAGCTGGCTCTGTTTGCAGATGATATTTTATACCTGACAAAACCAGAAAGAGACATTACAGTGTTGTGGAATTTCAAATATTTTCAGGATACAAAATTAATTAAGTTAAAACAAAGGCTACAGTAGTAAATTATGCACCCACATATGAACTGGTTCAGCAATATCCATATTTATGGGGACATGATAAAATGAAGTATTTAGGAGTATGGATTAAAAATGATTCTGGTGTGGCAGCCAAGGATATGTGGGAAGAGACTAAACAAAAGATAATACAAAAACTGAGAAAACTGAAGCTTTGTTACATGGCTATGCATAGTAAAATACAAGCAGTTAAAATGCTTTTAGCCCCATTAGTCTTGTACACGAGTCAGTCAGATATTTATCAACCAGAGAAAAAGTTGTGGATAGCAAATGATAAAGAGCTGAAGGACTTTATCTAGGAGGGGACGATGACAAGTGGGATAAGTTGATTCTTCCAGTAGAACAGGGTGAACTGGGATTACCTGGAGTTGAAGGGGTACTTCAGCGCTACACACAGTTAAGGCTCCTAAATATAGCACAAACAGAAAACTATAATTCAAAGTGGAAAGGGATGATGATGAAAGGGGGAAGCCCAAAAATAAGGAGAGACTGGGATTTTGGATATAGGCCTTTAAGGAGAATAACAATAATCATACAGAATATTATATCTATAAAGTAGCAGAAAGTATTCTAAGAACTAAGCCAACACAGGAATGGGGAAAGGAGATTCTGCCGATAGGCATGATTGCAATCAGGGATGCAGACAATAAACAAGAGGGGGATGGAATTTATTTGAGAAAATTGGCAAATGAAATAAGGTATTGGGAGCAAATAACTAAAGAGGGAAAGATGATAGAATGTGGAAACACCAAGAATTTATTTCGACTGCAGGTTATAGATTATCAATCCTTGATAGGAACGACAAGAGTATACGCAAAGAAAAAGAAATAGGGGAGTCCTAAATGAAAGCCCAGCACTGGTATAGTTTTTAAAAGAATCTAAAATGGAAGTTGCCATTAAAAGAGGAATTAATAGAGCATATAAAATATTGCATGATAACTGTAAGAATCAATCAGAGGAGGTTATAAAAGATTGGGAAGAGAGAATGGATAAGCAATTCACAAAGAAACAATGGGAGGATATATGTACGTCTCCCAAATATGCAGCAAAATCGAGAAGATTTAGGATTTTTGCTTGGAAATGTTTACATACATATTTTTATACTCCAAGAAGACTCCAGAGAATTTTTCTCAGGTAGACAGCAAATGTTGGAGGTGGGACAGGGAAGAAAGAGGTAATTGGGAACCTACTTTCTGGGAATGGAGTAAGTTGGTGGACTTTAAGGATTCCTTAATCAGAGATGCTGGATGGGCAGATTGGTATGACAAGGGAGATGATTTTTATGAGCTATGATACAGAATCAGAATTGCCTGCACATGGTAAGGCCTTGCTGTGTCTAATTATGGTGGCTGCCAAAAAAGAAATTACTAGAAAATGGAAATCAAAAGCTAAACTAACTACTGAATGTAGCAACAGATAAAACAACTGGAACTGAGCGCTTTAGAAAAGGGTAGGAGCAAACTACATAGGAAAAACAATGGGAATTGTGGGAACAATGCATACAAGGGATGAATGAGGTTTAAAAGAATGCAGGACTTAAATGAGCCATGTAATGTTTGACGGAAAATGATTGGGTAGATTATAAGTGAGCAGTGTGGTTTGTGATGTAAAATGCTTGCAACTAGGATTGTGTTGGTGTGGTTTTTCATTTATATGATTGTATGATTACCTATGTCATAAAGCAATGGTTTAATAAAGATGTTTCTTGTTTAAAAAAGACAAGAATTGAATAATCTATGTAATGTTGCTTAGGTTATATGATATATATCAATATATGTGAAGTATAATGTTTGTAAAAGTGAACTTGTTAATACAGTTTGATTACTTTTATATAAAATGTAAATTTGCCTATGTCACAAGTGATAATTCAATAAAGGTGTTAAAAAATGATCATGTTGCTTACCTTCCAAGCCTTATACAACCTGGTTACTGATTTAAAACACATTCTAGTGCCCTGTATCCCAGCAGGATCTCCTATATCATCATGTGAGAGGCAGCTAGCTACTCCAAGGACCCATTCTGATACTTCTAACACCCTCTGTTTCAATTATCTTAAACCATGCCTTGGAACTGCCTAGCTTCCCTGATATGAGTAAGCAGTAATGAAGTTTAGATGGTCACTTTAAGTATCACCTTTTCAGAAGGATCTACCATCATCCACTCTAAGACTTATTTTTTCACAGTCTATTCTATTTTACAATTTTAGCCATGATGATATTTATAGTTTGTTTTTTATTGCAAATTTCCTAGCTTTTAAGAATCGGAATACCTTAACAAGTCAATAAAAAGTTTTGAATGTATCCACAATTTTTGGCTTCTTCATCCTCAAAATGTTATTATACCTGTATACGAAGTCCACCTGTTCAAAGATCCAAACTTGATTATATCAATTTCTAAGAATTATGGCTTGTAAGTGTAGCTATCAATCTGGGACAAAGTTTCTATTAGTAGGGTTAAACTTCATTATTTGAATATGTACACAGTATTGTGGGCCTGCATTAAGTTAATGCATTATGTGTATGTTTTTTTTTTCTCTGAGGGTTTTCCTTATAAGAAAGTCTGGTAAGATGCAACACAGGTTCAAATCGATACGACAAGAAACAACTGTATAAAATATCAACCTGCCAGACATTAATATATGCATGTAACACAAAAGTTGAAACTAGGCATTTTAAAAAAGCTGATATGCATAACATGGGAATAATAACTTAACATAATGGCAACACTTTCCATATTATCTGTGAATGTGAAAGGTCTCGAGTAAATACAAAAAAAAAAAAATAGTAAAGAGTGCAATAGTTATGTTACAGAAGATATTTGGAAAGAACTCACCATGTGAATTTAATAAAGGATTTCAGGGTGGTTATTCACTGGAATATCTGGGACAAAGGAAAAGGGGAGTACCTATATTGCTAGATATTGACAGAAGGGGAAAAAAGAATGTTAGATTTGTAGTATAAGGGGTTATTAGCAAGGGAGGTAGATTACACTGGTATGTATTTATGTTCCACCTAAAACAGCTACAATGGAGCTTAAGAAAATTCTGGGAGAAATCAGCTTTCAGGAGGGAATATTACTAAGTGGGTACTGGAATTTGATTTGCAACAGTGAGGATATATCTGGGGGCCTAGAAGGGAAAATAGAACTGTGAGTAGAGTTTTGAAGAAATTTATGAAATAGTATGGAAGATGTGAATTCTGTACAAGGAGCTCTGAGAGAATTTACATATTCCCCAAGGTACAAAAAACTGAGCTAGGCTAGACAGAAATATCTCACAGAAACGTGCATTTAATTGAAAGTGCTGATATGCATCCAATAACTATTTCAGATCACACTCCAATAATAATAAAACAAAAATGCAGGGTAATGAAATAAAAATGAAACACAGGCACTTCCCCACCTATCTGTTAAACAGAGAAAAGTTTAAGGAATGGGTAGTGGAAATTACTCAGGAGTTATTTAGGGAAGATAGAAATTTATTCAGAAAATATTGCTAGTGAGTGGGATAAAATGAAAGTGGAGTTTAAAAATAGGGTAGAAATAAAAGAAAAAATATATGGTTAAGTAGTAAGAATTATTTAGAGGGAATGACAGACATTAAAAGAATTGCAGAATAAGTGAAATCTCACAGAACTAGAAAACGTGCAGTTGCAGAGTGCTAAAGAGAAAATATTTACCTGGATAACACACAAATTTAGAAAGTTAGAAATTATGTACTTAACATAACTTGACATCTGTGTTGTCCGTTTTCATTCTTCATCACAAATGGGTCTAGGAATCTATCCTTGGATCCGACTTGACCGCATATACAAGACTTTGGATCCAAAGCACAAGCTTCTCCCTCTGCCCATAATGCTCTATTCCATCCCCGACTCCTCAGACTGAGTTTTCTGCCTTACTGCCCACTGTGTTATAGAGAAAGAACAGACAAAAAAAATGAGTCTCAAACCAGGAACATGAGGGTTCCAATAACATCCAAAGATCCTACTAGGAGTGACATGGCCGGGGACAGTTGGAAAGGAAGTTGACGAAGAATGAAAATGGACAATACAGATGCTAAGTTATTCATTTCTAAATCTGATGTTATCATTTTCATTCCTCCTCACAAATGTGTCAGAGTCCACAGCTACACAAGTCTCAGGAGACCCTCAAGGAAGGACATGCCAGAGCTCTGTCAAACCAAAGGAAGCTCTGCTTCTGTAGACAGTGTCTAATTTGTAATGGGTAACAAAGGTACAATTCTTGGTCCAAGTGGCTGCAGTGCAGATGTTGTCAATGGAGGTGCTTGAAGAAAAAGCAGATGAAGTAGCCATAGATCTAGTGGAATGCACTCTAGGATAACGAGGAAACTCCAAACCTTTTTGAGAATAAATCAGCGAGATACACTCAGTAATCCATTTGGCCAGAGTAATTTTGGATACAGCCTGACCCAAGCATTTAGGTGAAAAAGACGTCCTGTACAGTCTTGTCCTGTGAAGATAAAATCATAATTGCCTGTGGACATCAAGGTGCAACAGATATTAGCCCTTATTAGTAAAGTTTGGAAAGAAAACTGGTAATTGTATAAATTGGTTAATGTCTCTGTGGCCACTTCAGAGAAGGAAGGGTTGGTTCATACATTAATTTTCCATAAGGATAGAGTGTTTGTAAGGAGGCCTAGCCGATAAGGCCTGGAGTTCAGAAATTCTTTCTGATGAACTGATAGCTACTAAAAAGATTGTTTTCCAAGAAAGAAACAATGTCACACTTGTCTGCCAGTTCAAAGGGCTTCAGAGTTAGCCCTGAAGGACCACCATCAAATCCCAACCAGGACAGGGATCCTTTTTTGGAGGTCTAAGAAGGAAAATTCCCTTCATGAAAGCTTTCCATAACCTGGAAGATGTCAGGGAGAAAGATTCATTTCCAGCATGGAAGTTGGATATGGCTGCTAACTGAAGTTTAATAGAAAAACTAGCCCTTTCCTTAAAAAAAAAGAGTAATGAGGAAAAGAAGAATGATCAAATTAGGTGCTGAAAAGGGGGGTCAATATTCTGCTTGGAAGCTCATATGGAGAAGCTTCCAAACCTTCATGATGGAGGCCTTCTGAAAGGCCAAGATAATGTCACCAACCGGAGAAGCGAGCCTGGACCATCTTGCTATCACTGGAAGTGGAAACCATGTGGTCAGGTTGAGGGCATAGAGACAGATGTCGAATTCTTGATGGACAAGGTAAGAGATCCTTAGCTGGCTCCAGTGTCCATGGAGGATCTCTGGTGACACCAGAGGAAGAGGAACCATACCTGTTGAGGCCAGAATAGGGCAATGAGGAGGACTGAGCTCTTCAGCCTGCTTGCTTTCTGTAGAAGCTTTGGGATCAGCAGAAGGGGGGGTAGACATAGAGGAGATTGTGGGGCCAATTGTGAATTAGAGCATCTCTTGGTGACTCCCCTGGAGGGTGGATAAAAGCTAAGTACTTGCTGCAATTGTTGTTGATGCAAATAGGTCGCAGTAAGGCTGGCACCAGCAGCTGATCATACTGACTACTGTTTGATCAAGGAACCACTTGTGAGAAATCAGAATGGACCTGTTGTCAGTCTGCCAGCACGTTTGTTTTCCCTGGTATGTGTGTTGCAATAAGAAAGCAATCTGAAGAGATTGCCCATTCTCAGACTCTCACAGCCTCAATGCACAATGGGTAGGAATGGGTTCCTCTGTTTCTTGATGTACCAGACTACTGACATGTCCATATGGATTGCAATAATCACTATGGGGAGAATGTCCTGAAAGGCTTGCAGCATTAGAACTGTGCTCATCTCTAAGACACTGACATGCAACCTAGTCTCTGAAGGGGACTACGTGCCTTGAACCATCTTTCCCATGATGTGCCCCGTCATCCCAGTTGGGAAATGTTCATGGTCACTGTGGCTATTGGAGGAGAAAAACAGAGCGGTCTGCCCAGAAAGAGGTCATCTGACTGGATCCACCAACAAACATGTTTTCAAACTGCAGTGAGTTTTATGGGAAAAGATAGAGGCTGATAAAGAATGGATCACTGAACCACCAGTGTCCAGTGAAGAATTCGCAAAAAGAATCTTGTTAGAGGAGCTAGAAGAATGGCAGCTGACACTGACCCAAGAGCTTATAACATTAATTTTGCTGGAGGGGATGGACAAGACAGTATGTCCCACACTTGATTTCTCAATGATGAGATGCGATGAAGTGGTAATTGATGCCACTTGAGTTGTAGTATCCAGTTAAGTTCAAATAAATTCCAGTGTCTGTACAGGAGTCAGTTTCGAATTGGCAAGGTTTATTGTACTGCCTAGAGAGTTGGAGATCTGAAGCAAGTAATCCCTAGCTTGTAGAAGTTGAGCCTGTTTGGGCAGTAAAGAGCCAGTCATCAAGACAGAGAAACACCTGGAATCCTTTGAGTCTCAAGTGAGCTGCCATGACTGCCATACATTTGTTGAACACCTTGGGGGCTGTGGTGAGTCCAAAGGGCAGTGCTCTGAAATGGCAGTGATTGGCTCCCAGCTGAAAGTGCAGGTGTCTCCTGGAGTGCCAGTCAATTTTGATGTGATAGTACGCATCCTGGAGACCTATAGAGCACATCCAACTGTCCTTGTGCAGAAGAGGTAGGATGGACTGAACCATAATCATTTGGAACTTTTACTTTTTTACATGATTCAAACTGCTTAGATCCAAAATTGGTCTCAGGTGCCCTGAATTTCTCTGGCACTGAAAAGAAATGGGAGCAAGTTCTGAACCCTTTATGCATGGGTGGGACCTCCTGGATGACTCTTTGTAGCAGCTTTTGAATGCCTTCAGCTGCTTACTCCATCTGACTGGGTGGAACACTGGGGAGTCTCTTTCTTTGGACAGCAGGTGGAAGGGAAAAGGGTATGTAGTAACCTCTAGATATGACTCTTAGCACCCATGCATTTTTTGAGATATCTGTTCAGGTGCAAGGAAAAATGACCCTTGACTGTCTCCAGAGATGGACAATCAGACAATGCTTCAGGTGCACTGATAAGGACTATCAGAGAAGGAATCTCTGAAGCCCTGGTTTTGCAGACCTCCTCTGCCTCTGGGGTGGCGTCTGGCATTGAAACCTCTTCCTTTGCCTCTGGAGGAAGTGGCCAAGAGTCCTGAAAAGGTCCTTGAGATTTCCAGAATCGTATTTTCTTTCCACCTCATTAGTTCCTAGAGAATGACCACTGAGGGGTAGAAAACTTGGTTCCAACAGCAGATAGGGTCCTTCCCTCCTGCGTGCTGATGGTGAGGGTGTCTTTCACTGATGGCCTGAACAAGGAGGAGCCATCAAAGGGGGCATTAACAAAAGATACCCTGACAGGTTCTGCAAAGTCGCATATCCTCATCCAGGCATGTCTCCTAACGGCTATGCTGGAACTGGCTGCTTGTGAGGCACCCTCCACTGTATGGGGATCAGTCTCATCGATGAACTGGCAACAGATGAAAGAGTAGCCAGTTGAGGAGAAACCTTCTTGAGATTCTCCACAGACTGACTCAGTGAGAGTTTAAAAGCTCCTTGATCAAATGTCTCTGCAAGCGAGTAAAATTTGCCAGGTAATTTAACAACCTCAGTGCAAATGTGGCTGAGGTGTATATGCACTTTCCAAATATGTCAATCACTCTGGACTCCGTTTGGTGGATGGACAGAGGAGCTTTGCTTGGCTAGCTCCTTCTTAGTGGCTGCCATCACAGTTTGGTGGATGGACAGAGGAGCTTTGCTCGGCTAGCTCCTTCTTAGTGGCTGCCATCACAACTATGGCATCAACAGGGATTCTCTTGTTCCAGTGGGGTTTGTCTAATGGAGGAACTAAGAATTTATCTGGGCTCTTGGGGAGGGCCTCAACAGTGTCTGGTTCATTCCAAGCCTGGTGGGAAAGTAGATCAATAAGTACATCTACTGGGGTGGTGAGTCACCCAAGACGTAAATGGTCTAGCCCCGAAAGCCTCCAGGAACACCGAATCCTCAGAAGAAGGAGCTTGGGAAGTCCAGCCACCATTATGTTTGAAGTAATTACAGGATGTCCCCAAAGCAGACATCATCAGGTGGCGATCGTGGGGATCCTTCTCACTTATCAAAATCAGTGTCTTCTGTGAGAGACTCCATAGGGGAGTCTATGTACCTCCTGTTATATTTTGCCTTCCGAGGTACCTCTTCAGTGGGGTGTTCGGGGGCAGTGTCAGAAGAAGGGTGGGGAATCTCTGGAGAATGAGTGTGGAGGCTTCCCGGAGTTGGCTGACCTTGAGGAGCAGGAATGACGAACTCATAGCTTGGACCAGATGAGGGCTAAGATCACAGATATGACAGGGGGGCTCTCTATGTAAAGAGAAGGCCCTTTCTACTACCTGAAAGGCTGACAGACCTGGAGACACCTCTCCCACCTCCTCAGAGCCAGCCCCAGATCAGAGCCCTGTGGAGAGAATTGGACCAGTGCTATCAAGAGCCAAGGCATGAAGGGGGGTGGGATGAATCTGACAAAGTAGGAGCTGAACCCAACCCCTCGGACTCGGTGCCGACTTCCCAGATCAGAGACCCACCCTGATCTGAAGGTTATCAAAGCAGGACTGGTCAGGGAAACTGCTGGAGTACAGGAAGGGAGCTTCCCCAGATCAGATGCAGACTCACTCAGGGATCTTGGGTCCTGAAACACCAAGACCACAGGTCTCACTGGAGAAGGAGACAGTACTTGCTGGGCAAGTGCACTCACAGATCCGAGAGAGGGCAGAGTTGGCAGGACCCCCATCTGGATCTGAGCACTGAGAAATGTCCGCATTATCCTGTCCATATCTGCCTCAGTCAAGTTCCTTGAAGACCTGGATGAAGCTGAAGATGCAGGCCTAGAAAGTTTCTCTGGAGTTTCAAGTAAATGTGAGGGCAAGGCCAGAGAAACTGGTTTCAATACAAACTCCAGTGACTGGATTCTAGCTGTCTGATATAAGGGTCTGGGATCTGAGCAGGATGAGAATGGTACTAGAGAGCTGGTGACAGTAATCACACCTGTCAGATCTGAAGAGCCCTGTGGATCTGAGATAGGTGTCACAGTCTTTGGATCTGAAGGGGTTGGATCCAAAGTCTTCCTCTGTTCTTCAGGAGGTTCTGATGAGGCCCTTGGAGACTTCTGGAGGGCTCTTTTCTTAGCATCCCTGGAGCCTTGAGGAGTTTTAGAGGGGGGTTGAACCCCAGAAGAAAAATAAGCTGGAAGCAAGCCTTTTAGTACAAGTTTGTTGCACCGGTCAGAAAGGGCTCTGGGGTTAAATGTGGTGCATATCTCGCAGTTGGATTTGAGATGCTCAGGCCCCAGACAGTAGACACACTTCTTGTGAACATCAGAATTTGGGATCTTATGCCCACAGGAAGTGCATTTCTTAAAACTGGTGAGTTTCTCTTTCAGACATTATGCCCACCTTCAATAATGCAAGCAGTAAACTAGGCAAAAGAGAAACTTTGTGAGGTTAAGAAGCTCCGCAGAAAACTACTTCAAACTAAAGCTAGTTAAACTAGAAATATTAACTTTAAATACATGTGATTTCATTTTTTAATATACATATAAGCAAAGAGAAAGAGAAAAATTGCCTAGAAGGCACGAGGCCAGAAGCAGTGAAAAGAATATAGAAATTAAAATAAAATCCCAGCATCAGCAATACACTAAGTCAAACAGAGGGAGGATTAGAATAAGAAATACTACTTCTAATATTAGGAATGTAAAAAGACTAGTTAAATTTAACAAGAAAATGGGAAAAGAATTTCACTCTCACTACTCAAGCTTTTGATCTGTCTTGTCACGATGACAGCAAATGAGATCTGGGGAGTTTGGGATAGAATAGAGAATTATGGGGAGAGGGAGGAGCTCGAACTTTGGATCCAAAGTCTTGTATATGCAGTAGAGTTGGATCCAAGCATCGGATCCTAGACCCATTTGTGAAGAAGAATGAAAAGGAAAACATCAAATACTGCTGTTAAGAAACTGTTTTTAATAACTCCAGAGCACAAAAGCTTTTAGCACAACAACTCGGGCAACAAAAAATAGAAAAGGTTGCTGTCAAGCTTAGGGAGTCTATAACAAGGAAAATAACCAGAGATCCTATACAGGTATTAAAAGTATTTTGGAAATTTTATGAAATTCTGTGTAAAGCAGAGAAATGTGGAAATCTGGAAAAAGTACAAATGGAAATATTTATGGAAGAATTAAATATGCTAAGGTTAGAGGCAGATGACTCTAACAGGATAGGATGAGATGAGAAGAATAGTGATGTATAACCAACCTGCAGGAAATGTCTTGTGGACATTTGGAAGCTATAAGGTTAGAAAGTGGTAAAGATCTGGAAGAATTTTTTAATAGTATTTTAAAAGAAGCCCCAACATTCCTGGAAGAAAGCTATGATGGGTGTAATACCTAAAAAGGGTAACGACTCATCATATCTAGATTCATACAATTCCAAAACCATGACTGTATCTATGTCTAGAATGGCTAAAGCAATGACAGATGTGTTACCAAAATTGATGTACATGGACCAGTGGGTTTTGTGGAGGGGAGGCAAACATTTGACAACATTAATAGAACAATGATGATCCAAAGGGAAGCAGGATGTAAGAAAATGACACTGTTGTTGGAGGGTCTTGATGTAGAGAAAGCATTCAACAGAGAAATTTGTGATTTTATGAGAAGTACAATGGAAGCATCTGCATTCCTTGATAAAAGTATAAGGATGATCAGGAGGATATAGGAGGGATTGGAGGCAAAAATTAAAATGGAGGGAGAGTTCCTTTCAAACAAGTTCTGTTTGAACAGAGGAATCGGGCAGGGGTGGCCTCTGCTCTCTTTCATTTGTATTATATTTACACCACTGTTAAAAAATAAGGGATTCAGAAATTCCAGGATATAACTGGTATGGTAATAAAAAAAAAACTGTCTTTATTTGCAGATATTTTGTACCCGATGAAACTAAAGGATATTTCAGTGCTGTGGAACAATAAGACAATTTCAAGACTTTTCAGGATACAAAATTAAAGATAAAACAAAGTCAGTGGCTGTAAACTATGTACCCACACATGAAGTGGCTTAGCAATACCCATACTTATGAGGGCATTATAAAATGATGTACTTGGAGTATGGATTAAAAAGGATTCTGTTACAGCAGCTAAGGATATGTGGGAAGATACTAAACAAAAGATAATACAAAAACTAAGAAACTGCAAGATCTCTTATGGATATGGATAGCAAGACACAGGCAGTGAAAATGTTTTAGTCCTTTTAGTTTTATACACAGGTCAGGCATATTTTACCAACCAAAGAAGTTGTGGATAGCAATTAATAAAGAGTTGAAGGATTTTCTCTGGGAGGGGAAGAGGGCAAGGGTCAAGAGTGATAAGCTGATCCTTCCAATAGGACAAGGTAGTTTAGGA
This sequence comes from Protopterus annectens, assembly GCF_019279795.1. Lineage (NCBI taxonomy): Eukaryota > Metazoa > Chordata > Ceratodontiformes > Protopteridae > Protopterus > Protopterus annectens. Next base: position 836,690,656 of record NC_056730.1, on the reverse strand, counting down.
TTACCTGATTTGAAGGGATATTTTAGAGCTGCATAGTTAAGGCTCATATACATAGCACAAGCAGTAAGCTAGAATTCAAAGAAGCCGGGGGGGGGGGGGGTCAAGAAATAAGGAAACTGGGGTTTTGCAGGTAGACCTTTTATGGAGGAATAACAGCAGCCAAACAGAATGTTATATAAAGTGGAAGAAAGTATTGTAAGAATTAAGCCAAAGCAAGACTGGAGAATGGAGATTCTGCCAATATGGAAGACTACAATTAGGGGTACAGAGAATAGTCAAGAGTGGGCTGGAATTTACTGGAGAAAACTTGGCAATGGAACCATGGTATTGGGAGTAAATTAGAGAGAGAAAGGTAAAAGAATGGGAAGAGGCCAAAAAGACATTTTGACTGCAGGCTGGAGACTTGTCTTCCTTATCAGGGACCAATATCAGTGTATATGCAAACAGAATGGGATAGGGGGATCTTAAGTGAAAATCTGCTTTGGTATAGTTTTTAGTTGAATGTAGAACAGAAGCTGCTGCTAAAAAAGAGGCAATTATTAGGGCATATAAAATATTGCACTATAACTATAGGAATCAATCAGAGGAGGTTAGAAAAGACGGGAAAGTTTTATTAGGGCATATAAAATATTGCACTATAACTATAGGAATCAATCAGAGGAGGTCAGAAAAGACTGGAAAGTGAGACTGGATAAACAGTTCACAAAGAAACAATGGGAAGAAATATGTATGGCTCAAAAATATGCAACAAAGTCTAGAAGATTTATGATTTTTGCTTGGAAGTGTTTAGTATTGTTATACCCCAAGCAGGCTACATCAAAATTTTCCCTCGGGTAGATGCCAAATGTTGGAGGTGTAATGGGGAAGAAACAGGTAACTGGGAACATATGCTTTGGGTGTGTAATGAGCTGGCAGACATCAAAAATCCCCTAAAGAGTACTCTGTCAGAAAGAGTGGGTGAGCAAATGGGTATATCTCAGGAAATGAGTTTTTGAGCTGGGATACTGGATGTGAATTATCTAGACACAGTAAGACCTTGTTAAGCTTAATTGTGGTGGCTGCCAAAAAAGCAAGTACTAGAAAATGGAAATCAAAGTCTAAACCAAATGCATTTGAAGTATGGAATACTGTAACAGAGATAAACACACAAAGTAAATAAATAAATAAATAAAAAAACAGAAGTGTAATCTTTAGAGAAGGGTTGGAGCAAACTACAAAGAAAAAAATGTAAATTATGGGAATAATACATGCAGAATAATGTTTTGTAGGTTGAGTGAGGTTTAAGGGAAGGCAGGAACTGAGCAATTTACGTAATGTTGGATTATGATAATTGCATAAAAGTATGTGATATATAATGTTTGCCACTGTGAACATGTTAACATGGTTTGTTTTCTTTTACATAATTGTATGTTTGCCTATGTCTTAAGTGATAGTTCCATAAAGGTGTTTAAAAAATTACACACAGTACCTTGAAAGATTCATCTATCCAGCCCCTTCCAGTCAGTTCTCAGCTGTCAGAAGACAAGAAGGTCTGAGGGGAGGGACTATGAAAGCATACCTCTCAACCATACCAGATTCCTCAGTAAATGCCGGTTTTTGAGGGCAAAATATCGGGGTGGTATGAATTCCCTAGTGTCCCCTTTAATTTCCAAATGACCCAGTTTTTTTTTTTGTTTTTTTTTTGTGTTCCTGGCATCATCACATGCAGGGCATGACGTCAGCTTCATGAGGTAGACATGCCGAGCCGTTAAGTCTTCTGACCAGCTCCTCCGGGTGAGGCAAAACCCCACCATTTGAACTGTTTGCACTGAGTTTCCACTTAAAACAAAATTCCACGGCTTGGACTACTTGCAGTGAGTTTCTTTTGGGACCGGGTGTACTATGACAGCTTGGACTGTTTGCAGTTTGCATTGAGTTTCTTTTAGGACAGAGTGCACTATGGTGGCTTGGATTGTTTGCAATGAGTTTATTTTTGGGACCGACTGGAGTGTACTATGAACCGGAAACTTGATTTATGTTTTTCAGGGACTGTGAAGCTTGATTTATGTTATTCAGGGACTGTGTTTGCAGTTTGCTTCTTTCAGAGACCATGTTTGCAGTTTGCTTCTTTCACTGCAAATGTATTCTTGCTGTATTTGCACTGATTTATGTCACGAGGCAGACATGCTGAGCCATTATGTCTTTTCACCATAAAACCCCACGGCTTGAACTGTTTGCATTGAGTTTCCAGGTAAGGCAAAACCCCATGGCTTGGGCTGTTTGCATTGAGTTTCTTTTGTTAAGGCAAAACCTCACAGCTTGGACTGTTTGCATTGAGTTTCGTTTGGAACCGAGTGGAGTGTACCATGAACAGGAAGCTTGATTTATGTTATTCAGGGTCAGGGGCCATGTTTGCTTCATTCACTGCACATATATTCTCGCATTATAGGTTCATAGGTAAGTACTAGGCTATCTGCCCGAGGGCATCTATAAGCCTAGCCAGAATGTGTTGGCTTTCGCCACCCACTTAGATTAGTTCTCTATGCCTCTGTCCAGCAAAGCCATTAGTTCCCTGTGCCTCTGTCCAGCAGAGCCACTGCAAGGATCCCCGAGGTAAATTTTCTGTTTCCCATCAACTTATCAAGGTTTCTCTTGAAGAGCGTTAGTGAGGGGCTCTGCCTAATGTAGACTGGAATCCTGTGCCAAAGCATGGGGGAGTCTCTGGGACAGCAATCTATCCCTCCAGCACGTCCTATTTATTGTTGTGGTGAGGTTTAGATCCCTAGAGTGTGTGGCTCTTGGGGATTTGTTTCTTTTTAGGTGGAGCATGTCCATCAATTCTGGGTTGGACATGGCCTTGTATGTCAGGCAGAGATCACCTCTGAGTAAATGGTATGCAACAGAGTACAGCTGGAGTTTCTTCAGTTAGGCTGCATAGGACATCTATTTGAGGCCAGTAATCCTCTTGGGGAGGTACTTCTGTGGTCTTTCCAGCTGTTGCAGGTGTCTTGTAAGGTACATACCAAATGGGGCATTGTACTCTATGATGAGTCTGATGAGTGATGAGTAGAGGGGCACAATAACCTCTTTTGTTCTAGATGTGAACCTTTTTGTGATTAGGTGGGCCACATAGAACGATTTTCTAACCACCTTTGCAATATGATTATCAAAGGAGAGATTACCATCTACTTGGGTCCCCAGATCCCTTATTACATTTTCTGTAGTTAGGGGACTACCACGTATGCGGTAGTTCACGGGTACTTTATTTTTTCCAAAGGGGATGACTACGCACTTTTTGGCATTTAACTTGAGGCCATGATTTTGACATCAGGTATCCGTTTCAGTGAGACCCTTCTGGATGATGTATGTATCAGCTGGAGTCAATTAAGGCCCCCAGTTTGCAGTCGTCTGCGAACTTGGTCAGCTATAGTCCTCCTGTGCTTGCCTGTACCTCTGAAAAGTATATACCGAACAGGAGGGTCCCAGGACTGAGTCCTGGGGGATGCCACTTGTAACCGGTTTAGAGTCAGACCTAGAGCCTGCAACTTTCACCATGTGGGTTCTATCCGTGAGCCAATTGGCAACCCATCTCGTGACGTAGGGATTTATGCTCAGGCTGGTGAGCTTGTCTATAATACCAGAATAGGGAATGGTGTTGAAAGCCTTTGCGAAGTCTAGGTAGGCTGTGTGGACCTCCTTTCCCTCATCTAAAGCCTTGGTAACCATCTCAAAGAAGTCCACCAGGTTTAGGAGGCATGATCTGCCCTTAAAGCCAAACTGGATAGGGTCCAATGTTTGAAGGTTCCCAATGTCTCTGTTAATGAGTTCTGTGATGATGCACTCCATAGCCTTGCGGACCAGGCTAGTCAGGCTTATAGGGCGATAGTTCCTGGGGTCTGTTGTGGCTCCACGTTTGTGGAGCAGGATAACTGTTGCTGTGCGCCACTCTATGGGTAAGTAGCCTGTAAAGAGGCTGAGTTTGAACAGTGTGTTTAGGTGAGGGTTTAGTTCATTTTGGAGCTCTTGTAAGACACAGCCTGGGACACCGTCCAGTCCCATTGAAGTTGTGTTTTTGGCTTTGGATAGGGCTGTTTTAACCTGTGTGTCAGTGACTGCCAGGGTTCTACATTCTTCTGGTATGGCTATGGGCCCTTTGGGCAGTGAAGTTTGCACCAAACTTGCCTGCCAGAATGTTGGCAATATCAGTCGGTTCAGTGTATTTTGTGCCATTCTGCACTAACTCAGAGCAGATCTGAGAATTTCCACTTAGGTTCTTGACATAGCTAAAGAACGCTTTGTGGTTATCTTTGGAGACCTTGTCAATTTTTCTTTCGAAGCTAGCCTTGGATGATATTATGAGGGATCGTAGTTTCTTGCTGATACTGATCAGGGATGTCTTTCCTTCTTGGGATTTTACTCTTCTGTACCAGTTTCCTCCTTCTATTGTATAGCTTTTTTATGGCAGGGGTCCACCAGACTGGTTTCCTTTTCTTGGAGAAGTGAGTCTTGGTTTTGCTTGGGATAGCATGATCCATGCATTCTTGCAGGTGCTCATAGAGTATCTTTGTAAGGGATTCAGCAGCTTGGACAGCATTGTTCTTTAGCATGGGGGCTGTGAACCTTTCCACCTAAGTCTTAATTAACGTGAAGTTTCCTTTTGAAAAGTTTTTCATGGTGGTTTCCTTGATTGGGGGTGGGGGCGGAATGTGGATATCCAGAGTGATTAGTCTATGGTCTGATCTAACCAGCGAGGGATTGACCTCTGGTGTAGAACACCAGTCGCCCATGTTGGTGATGACCAGGTCCAATATGTTGTCATCTCTGGTGGGGGTGTTGACCAGTTGATCCAGGGCACTGGAGCTTATAAATTCTAGGAAACGTTGGGCAAGAGAGTTAGTACTTAAGTAGTTCTCCCAGTTAATGTTTGGGTAACTGAAATCACCCAATATTAGGGCATTTGGTAGGACCTTCATATTTTCCAGTGTATCCAGAATTGCGGAATGGGGGTCCTGGGCCATGGTGGGTGATCTGTAGCAAGCTACAATTTGAATTGCAGTTTTGCCCATTGTTAGTTACACATGGATGATCTCGGAGGCATTGTGCTGTGCCACTAAACTGGAGGTTTGGGTATCCTTGATGAATATGGATACACCCCCGCCTTTTGCGTTTCGGTCCGGGTTCTGTGGCCAAAAAGTATGGTACGAGTTATAGCCTGGTAGTGCTGGGGTGCTCTCTGGAGCCTTAAACCAGGTTTCTGTTACTGCACAGATATCAATGTTCTCCATACTGAGGAGTGCTTTGAGTGCATGCATTTTGAGGTTTAGACTTCTGGCGTTGAGTAGCATTACCCTAGGTTTTTGGTTACTTGTGCTATTTATGGTGGGGGCGGCAAAAGCCTTGGCCAATATTCGAAAGCCTAAGGGGGCAGGTGCAAGCCATCTCTTACGAAGCAACGTGGCTTGTCGAGCATGTCATCTCAGGTGAACAGATACTGGATCCCCTTTGAATGACACCAGAAACTTAGCCAATTGTTGAAATTGAAAATTTTTTCTTTATACTGTGGCATCATTCTTGGTGAGGGCAGGATGCTGCTCAGGGTCAGGGTCATACCGGCCTGGGCTACGTGATCAGAGAGCTCTTCCATGTCTCTTTTCATGTAGTCCAGGGAGGCACGTCTCAGGTCATTCACACCAACATGGACAATGACAGTGTCATATTTGTACTTGTTCTGGAGCGACTTGAGTACTTGTATTATGTGGCGGATCCTGGCGCCCGACAAGCAGCTGACTGTAATCTTCTCCTTGTCCAGCCTAGTTAGTGGGACATCAGTGTGCCTGACTATAGAGTTGCCTATTACTAGTGTGTTGGGTATGTTATTTTGTCTTAAGGGCTGTGATTGCGTGGCACACTGATTATGTGAAGTATGTGTTTCATGGTTTGTGATGGGGTGTGGAGGTTGCTTGGGTGTTTGCTTTGGAGGTCTCTGTTGCTTTTGCAGATTTTTATTTAGAGCCTCTGAGTATGTTTTCGTGTATTTATGTGTGTTATTAGCCATTGATCTATATTCTCACTGCGTTTGCATTGATTTATGTTCGAAAGCATGTGTGTCTCTGTGTCTGGTGTGTGTGTCTCTGTGTCTGGTGTGTGTGTGTCTGTGTCTGGTGTGTGTGTGTGTGTGTGTGTGTGTGTGTGTGTGTGTGTGTGTGTGTGTGTGTGTGTGTGTGTGTGTGTGTGTGTGTGTGTAAAATGCCCCAGTTAGGTATAACTGGCAGTTAGGGTTACGCAGACTCAAACCCTGTACCTTAAGTAGCAAGAGCCTAAATTCTCTACCCATACCACCACTTGTGGTGATTTAAGGAGTTAAGTCTCTTCACAGAATGTCTGGAATGTTTGCCTCATACTTTTGGTCTGTTCCTCTTAAATTTGTGGTTTTCTGGCAAACCAGTGAGAACTGAATTCACTAAATAATGACAGCCATCTAAGTTTCAAGTCTTCCTATCTTACAGGAAACACATGGTAGCACTAAACGGTTTATTCTAGCAACTTTCTAAGATTATACAAGCAATGTTTAAAATGTGTCCCTGGTTTTGGGCCTTCTACGATTCCTCCCCCACCAAATAAATTTTGGCTTTTTCCTGATTTCTTGTGCTGCATAGTTCTTCAGGGGAAGAGAAGTTTAGTGCTGCTTATGCCAAGTCTGTGTTGTTAGAAGCACAACAGGTGGTATACTTGCTTTTGATGCAGAAGGGCCATGAGTTCTACTCCCACAGTATGTAGCTGGATTGCTGATATTGTACTCTGTTGTACTTTAAAATGTGGTGGATGCTGCAGTCCTGAGAATGTTCTCATTGACGGAGATACTTGGTAACTATGAACCTGTTATCAGTTTGCCATCCATTCCCTATTGCAATGTTACTAGCTTATCTTATAATGTAACATGAGCAATTTATTCTTCAAGGGCAACAGGCATTTTATTTGTAGATGATTTTTAAAAAACAGCTAAAAGCAATGTTAGTTCGGGAGCCTAAATGTAAGTGTTTCAAAGGTAATGCTTTGGATGGATAGTTCTGTAATAGACTGCTTAAATATTTTCCATACTAAATATTGTTTCATAATGATCTCTGTAGAAATTTTATTGAATGTATTCCTAGTGTTAGCTAAATCCATATATTATTACAGTTATTTGAATTCAATTAATTGCTACACTTCTCTGCTTTGAATGAACTGATTCCATTTGCCAAAAAGGGCTCAGAGTCTGTAAATCTTCCTATCTGCTAATTTCCTCTGTTTAAATCCAGCTCATTTATTTTCTGGCTGTAGAAGGCTGAAGCAGTTACTTTTATTTTTATACAAGAAAATTGCACTTTAGTTCTGCAGTTTGCACAAGTTCAAAGTTTGATACAAGTTTATATATTAATTTAAATAAAACACTTTGGTTTATCTTGTAACATTTTGTCTCTTCTTCAATTTACATTTAAAAGTTGGTATCTCACAATTCCACCACAGTGAGCGGAGTTACATAATTGCATATGCAAATGTTATGCTAATCAGCGTACAGATTTGTTCCCCATTTTTCATGTGCCTTTATCCAGATTTTTTTAGGATTTCAGGTTGAGAGGTATGTATAAAAGTTTAGTAAGGGGGTTAAGCTGGCTTTGCTACAGGTTGGTGGTACTGTTAGGGTTCTCCAGGGTCACAGGCAAATATCCTCTCTCTCCAAGACCTCTGTGCATGTGCACCACTGATGACATCATTTTCTACATTTTCCCACCCTTACATTTAATCACATGATGTTCTCCAGCACTTCCAGTAGGAGGCAGCACTTACTCTGGCTGGGCTTATTCTTCAAATTATTCAGCATAGAAAATCTCAACTTCAGCATTTACTGACGAGACCTAAGAAATTGTTCTAGCCTTACAGCTAAGAATTTAGCAAGCAAGATGATTTTCAATAAATTTGCTCAGGCTTTACCATAATTATTTTCCCTCTTTACTTTTAGCCACTAAAACTTGAGTTCCTTAGTATCCAGAGTTGATGCACCCATGAATGCTAGGGTTGCCACCCCTCCGTTTTTTTTACAGACTATCCGGAAATCAAACTGATTCTCCAGTAGTCCAGAAAACACTGTACAAACTCCGGTATTCTGTTTAAAAAAAGAAGCAGACTATCGGAATTTGTAAATCGGCTGATTTACTATGCTTTTTTACAGAAAAGCATAGTAAATCAGCCAGAAGCAGGCAGCAGGAACGGAAAAAGAGGGCGTTCCCTGCCAGGTGATGTCATCATGACATCACAACATGGGTGGGATGTAGGCAGGAGAGGGGGTGGGATGGGCGGAGGTTACTGGTGACATAAGGGGTGTGGCTTTACTCTGGGTTTAGCCACGACAAAAGGTGGCAACCCTAATGACTGCAAGGGACTGCACGCTGCAGGGATTACTGGCACTTGTTATCTTCAGTGGAAGAATATGCATTCACTAACTCAAATGTAGTACCCAGAAGCATTACTCTGAGCACAAAAAGTTCAGTCAACTTATTAAGCATTTTATATTAAAAAAATAAAATAAAACAAAACAGATTTTGCTGAACTTAAAGACAAATGTTGACAGCTGCCAAGTACAATTTTAGATGTTTACAGCAAGCAACAATGCTTTAGAATGCAGAATCTACATGCTTTCATACACTGTGCAAGATGTTAAAAAATGGGTCAGACCCTGTGCCAAATAGATTGGCAAGACGGCCTTTAATCCAACTGTTTTATTAAATATATAATTTTCAAACCTGCTCATTTTCTCAGGAGGTACATTATTATGTATACATCCCTTGAATTTGCTGTTGGTTCTCTCAAAACTCTTCACTACATTTATAAAGACTTAAAGGAAAGTCTAGCAGAATGGTGAAAAATTAGGCTGCCACTAGCTTCTTAGCTAGATAGCTCTGTTCCCCTTGAGATAGGTCATTTGATGCAAATGCTTTGCAATTATCAGCAAAGAAATGAACTATTCAAATCAAGGTTAAAAGCTCTACAGTAGTCTAAAAAATGGCCTCTTCAACAAAAATGCAATGGAACGAAAGAAAGACTTTGCAGATCTAATATAAAGCAGATAGGAATGATTCTATACTTATGCTCAGTAAGTCACAGAAGCCAACCTTTGCTATTCCCCGTTTAGGGTAAGATGCCAGATTTTAATTCTCAAGTTCTCATCTATGCTCACTCTGTAGAGTTGTGCTACCTTAGAACTGCAGCAAACAGGCAATGATTTATGCATGCACAGGGCACATGAAAGCTGGAAAGTGTTAATAGCTGCACAAAGTTAAAATCTTAACAATTGAAACCATCATTACTAGATATCTGAAATAGGCTGCTGTCATCAAAATAAGAAGTTATGTACTCACCATAACGTTCCATCTGAGTAGGTATCTTCATTTGTCTGCAACCTTTGGGATACGGATCCGATCTCGGATCCGAGCCGGCAACTTCTATCATAGCATAGATCCGAGCTCCTAGCTCCTCCCCTTACCCATAATCTCCTGCCTACCCTAACTGATCTCAGATCAAGTTTGCTCCATAGCACAGCTGATAAAAGTGTCCCAAGGGAAACATATGCTAATAACCACAAGAACGATCATTTGGTCAGGGGGAAGGAGGGGGGGATGGTTGCAGACAAATGAAGATACCTACTCAGATGGAACGTTATGGTGAGTACATAACTTCTTAATCTGAAGTAGGAACTTCATTTGTCAGCAACCTTTGGGACAGAGTCCCCAGCTACCTAAATCTTGGGTGGCCTTCATGGAAAGATATTCCGGAGCACCGCAGAGCCAAAGGACGCCCTACCTCGGGAGACAACATCTATTTTATAGTGGCTGATAAAGGTGTGAGATGAAGCCCAAGTGGCTGCGGAACAAATATCATCCAGTGGAACCCTAGCTTGAAAGGCCGCAGATGTGGCAACGGCCCTAGTAGAATGAGCATGGACTCCTTGAGGTGCAGGCCTTCCCGAGCTCTGATATGCTAAAAGAATACAACTCGAGATCCATCGAGAGAGAGAGAAACTTTAGAAACTGACTTTCCGAAATTACTTTTGGCAAAGGAGATAAACAACTGATTGGATTGCCTATGATCAGCAGTTCTATGGATATAAAAACGTAGTTGTCTGTGTACGTCTAAGGAATGTAGCTTGTACTCTCCTTTGTTTTGAAAGTTGGGGAAAAACACTGGAAGACTGATAGATTGATTGATAGATTGATTGATGTTCGCTTCTGAAGAAACCTTAGGTAGAAAGGATGGATTGATCCTGAGGTAAACCCTATCCGGGTGAAAGACCAGATATGGTGGTTTGACACACAGAGCTTGCAATTCCGACACTCTTTTGGCTGAAGTTATGGCCACCAAAAAGGCTGCCTTTCAAGAGAGAAATTTGAGATTGACCGTGGCCGCCGGTTCGAATGGGGGACCAGTCAAGGCCTGCAAGACTAAGGATAAATCCCATGGAGGTACCACCTCTTTGACTGGAGGCCTAAGGAGGAAGGTACCCTTGAGGAAGGTCTTACACAGTTTGGAAGTGATAAGAGGGCCAGACTCTTGCCCCACGTGATAGTATGAGATTGCTGCCAGTTGTACCTTGACTGTGGAAGAACTAGCCCCCTGGTGAAAGAGAGAGGTTAGAAAATCTAGAACCGACGCTATCGGGGCTGTAAAAGGGTCTAAACGATGGTGTTTTGCCCAAATGGTGAAGCGTTTCCACTTACTTCGATAAACCTTCCTGGTGGAAGGCTTGTGAGCTGCTACAATAATGGCTTTGACAGGTGATGAGATCCTGGGAGTCCTTATGAGGAGTGGAACTGGAGCAACCAAGCAGTCAGCTTGAGGTTGACTAGGTTCGGAGTCGGAAGATCGAGAGGGTGAGAAATGGTGGATACACTAGGTGAGACCATAGGTAAGGGAACCACATCTGACGAGGCCAGAATGGGGCAATGAGGATCATCTTGCTCCCCAGCTGCCTGGCTTTCTGTAATAATTTCAACATCAGGGGAAGAGGAGGGTAAGCATAAAGCAGACCGGGAGGCCAAGCATGAACTACAGAGTCTCTCGGGGACTCCCCCGGAGGGGGGATCAGAGCGAAGTAATCGCTGCATTTGGTGTTAGAAGGAGAGGCAAAAAGATCGCAACAAGGTTGCCCCCATCGGGCAAATACTTGCTCTGCAACTCGATGGTTGAGAGACCATTCGTAAGGAGTCAGGATAGTACGACTGAGCCTGTCCGCTAGAATGTTGGACCGTCCCGGAATGTGCGTTGCTCTGAGAAAGCGGTTGGTGGAAATCGCCCATTCCCACACTCTCATGGCCTCGCGGCAAAGGGGGTAAGACCTGGTTCCCCCCTGTTTGTTGATGTACCAGACGACCGACATGTTGTCTGTCTGTACTGCAATCGTCCCTACCGGAAGAGAGTTGTGTAGTGCCTGCAACGTCAAAAGCACCACCCTCATCTCTAGGACGTTGATATGCAAAGAGGTCTCTACGTCGTTCCACGTGCCTTGGACTGTCCTGCCTGAAAAATGCCCCACCCCCACCCCACCCCAGGCGAGAAGCGTCCGTGGTCACTGTGTCAACTGGCGGAGATAGTGAGAATGGATGTCCCATGTGGAGATTGGGTGACTGGAGCCACCACAGGAGCGATCTTCTGCAAACCTTGCTTAAGGAAATAGGGTGAGACAGGGACCATTGTACCTGGAGGGTCCACTGCAGAACCCTCATGTTCAATAGGGCCAATGGCAGCAGAGGGATTGCAGCCGCCATAGATCCTAGGGCCCTCAGGATCAATTCCGCCGAAGGAGTTTGCAGTTGAAGGATGGCCTGCACGTGCATCATCAGGTTATGAAGCCGATCTGGAGTCAAGAACGCAAGCATCTGTCTGGAATCCAGTCTCGCCCCTATAAAATCCAACACCTGTGTAGGGATGAGAGAGGACTTAGTGGAGCCAGACTGAGGAAATAATCCCTGCATGAACAAAGTAGATGCCTTGTTGGGGCCGTAAGGAACCAGTCGTCCAGGTATGGAAAGACCTGAATTCCCTGGAGTCTCAGGTGGGCCGCTATTATCGCTAGGACTTTGGTGAACACCCTGGGGGCTGAGGTGAGACCGAAGGGGAGGACCCTGAATTGAAAGTGACTGGCTCCCAGCCGGAAGCGGAGAAACCTCCTGGGACGCCTGTCCACTAGAATGTGATAGTACGCATCCTTGAGGTCTATGGAGCACATCCAGTCATCCTCCCGCAATAAGGGGAGGACGGATTGCAACGTGACCATTCGGAACTTTTCTTTGGGTACCGCCAGGTTTAGGAGAGAGAGGTCGAGGATGGACCTCAAGTCCCCTGTCTTTTTTGGCACCAGAAAGAACCTGGAGTAAAACCCTGATCCGACTTGATCTGGGGGGACGGGCTGGATGGCTCTTTTTTGCAGAAGCTGCTGAATTTCTGCAGCAGCGCCTCCCTCTGACTGGGTGGAGCGTCGGGAGGCCTCTGATTCTGGGGTTTACTATAAAGGAATTTGGTAACCTCTGGATATATCTGAAGCACCCAGCGATCCGTTGTTATGGACTCCCACATTGCTAGGTGCCTCGAAAGCGCCCGACTGCCTCCAGAGTGGAGCAGTCGGGTAACCCCTCAGGGGTTCTGCGTGGGCCTCACAGAGAACGGTTCTCTGGACCCAAAATTCCTGGGACCCCCTCTGCCTCTGGGGCGGCGTCCTCCCTGTCCTCCTCTGCCACGAGAGGACTGGTTGTCCTGAGCAGACTGGGACTGATGCGATTTTCGGAACCACATCTTCTTCTGTCCCTTTTGGTTCTTGGAAAAGGACCTCTGGGGCAGAGAAGCGGACTCGACGGCAGACAAGGTCTTCCCGTCTTTCTCGCTATGGACAAGAGTGTCGCGAACGGTTTTGCCGAACAGTGCAGAACAATCAAAAAGGGCATTCGCGAATGACGCCTTAAAGGGTTCCGAGAAGTCACAGTGACGGCGCCAGGCCTGTCTCCTCATGACAAGCCCGACTCCGCCTGCTCTAGCGGCTCCCTCCGTAGCATGAGACAACAGCCGCATAGAGGTGTTAGAGATAGAGCGGAGGGTGGCCATTCGGGAGGAGTACAGATCCTTGTCTCCCTCCGACATGGACCCTGGGGGGGGAAGCAGCGTATTCATTAATTAGATCCCGCTGCATCTGAATAACGTGTGCCATGTAGTTCAAGGCCCTCATAGAGAAGGTCGCTGAACTGAAGGCCCGCTTCCCAAGACGGTCCATCGCGCGAGACTCCTTGCTCGAAGGATGAACCGTGGGGCTCTCCTGAGCCAACTCTTTCTTGGTGGCTGCAGCCACCAACATGGCATCCACAGGGGGACCTCTGCTCCAGTGTGATCTCTCTGCAGGGGGACTCAAAATTTTGTCCGGACGCTTGGGGATTGGCTCTATGGTGTCCGGTTCCTTCCAAGCCCTAGAGGATACGAGATCCACCAGGGGGTCGGGTGGAGGGGACACCCGAGGTAGATGGTCCTGCCTCAAACACCTCAAGGAATACGGACTCATCAGAGGAAGCCTTGGGGACAGACCACCCACCCCTGAATTTGAGCATTTCCATGATGTCTCCAAAGGAGACATCCTCTGGGGGTGATCTAGGCGAGCCTTCCCCTTCATCCAAGTCCGTATCTTCGGTGAGACTCTCAGGGGAGTCTATGTGCCTCCTCTTGCACTTTGCCTTGTGAGGAATCTCCTCGGGGGGGGGGGCTGTCCGAGGAGTCCTCACTGACTGTATCTTCTTCCACTGGAACTCCTAGAGGCGCTGAGGCAGGCTGCCCCGAGGGCCAGATGAGGGGAGCCAGGACCAGATGAGAAGGAGTGCGGGAGGGAGCCGAAGCCAGGACCGGAGGCCTGGAAGCACTCGACAGTGCCCTCTCCACCGCAGCGAAAGCTGAGGGGGAGCCGCTCTCTGATGGATCCGAGATCCGACTCCCACTCGGATCCGAAGCGGGGATCGGACCTGGCGCAGAGAACGTCGGATCCGAAGGACCAGTGTGCTCTGACCGCTCATGGCTCCGAGAGGTCGGGTCCGACAAACTCGAGGGAGCCGTCGGAGCCGACGTGCCCAGCACGGTCGGCTCCGACCAAACCTCGGATCCAACGTGGCTCGGCTCCGAGCGCTCCGAACCCAGAATGCGGGTCGGAGAAGGAGCAATAGGGGTGAAAAAAGGGGTCAAGCTCCCCCCCGGAGGGGGGAGGGAGGCAAGAGCACTCCCATCTGCATCTGGGCCTGGATGAATCTCATCATCTGGTCCATGTCCGCATCTGACATGCTAAAAGTGGACCTCGAAGATGCCACCGAGGCAGACCTGGAGTGCCGCCTCGATGACCTCGACGGGGACTGGATCACCTCCTCCTCGGGTCCCGGGGAGAAATAAGGGGATCGGATCCGAGGAGGAGGAGATCGAGAAGACCTGGACGGAGAAGCCCTCTTGGCAGGCGGAGCCGATGAAGAGTCCTTGGCCTGCCACTTAAGGTGCTTCTCCCACCGCTTCTCTTTCCTGGACTCCCTATCCTCCGGAGCCGAAGCGGGAGGTTGAGTCCCGGTCGGAGGAAGGGAGGCAGGAGTGACCGCTACCGGTGGGGGGTAGCGGGCACCGAAGTACCGGAGGCCGAAGCAGAGTCTGGGGGTAAAAGGCCCACCAGAACTAGTTTCGACCTTCAATCCTTGAGTGCCCTGGGGTTGAACGCCGCGCAAATCACGCAACCCGAAGAGAGGTGTTCAACCCCAAGGCATCTAACGCACCGAGTGTGGCCATCAGCCGGTGAAAGCTTGTGACCGCACTCGGTGCATTTCGAAAAAATGGCTTTAGGGGCCTCCGACGTTACTAAAGTAAAGCACACTCACTAGGCCCCTAACACTCAAGTCACACACACACGCTACGACCAGCGGGGGAGGGAGGAATATTTTAAATTAAATTTAAGCTGAAAAGCTAAAATAATAATAAGTTTAGTGTTAAGGGTAAACCTACCACGCACACACAATCACTCAATCAGAAAGAAGAAAGAAAAACTTTTTTCTCACAAAAACGCCAAGAGCTCTGGAATCTGGCTGTTGCTTGAAGAGCGGCAAACTAGATCTGAGGTCAGTTAGGGTAGGCAGGTGATTATGGGTAAGGGGAGGAGCTAGGAGCTCGGATCTATGCTATCATAGAAGTTGCCGGCACGGTTCCGAGATCGGATCCGTATCCCAAAGGTTGCTGACAAATGAAGTTCCTACTTCAGATAAGAAGTTATGTCTTACCATAACGTTCCATCTGTGTTGTAGATCTTTGTTCATTCGTTACCATTAGGACCTCGGTTCCATCCTCGGAACCGATATGGCCATTTCCAAGCTCATGCCAGCCAAAAATTCTCAGCTAAGACCTACCCATAATGCCCCTCTCCTAGTTACTTCAGATCGAGTTTGCCCGCCCATAGATAATAGATGTAGTAATAGAAAAAAAATAGGAGGCTCCAAACACCCGAACCAGGAGTTCCTAAAGTCCACCAGGAGTCCAGGCAGGGGGAAGGAGGGCAGGAAGTAATGAATGAACAAAGATCTATAACACAGATGGAACGTTATGGTAAGACATAACTTCTTTATCTGATGTTGTAAATCTTTATTTATTACATTAGGTCAGAGTCCCCAGCTACTTGAGTTCTGGGTGGCCCTAAGGAAGGATATTCCTGAGCACGATAGAATCAAAAGATGCCTGTCCTCTGGAGGCGAAATCCAATTTGTAATGAGATATAAAGGTACGAGGTCCTGCCCAAGTGGCTGCTGTGCAGATATCATCCACAGAGGGTCTGGAATGAAATGCTATAGAAGTAGCCATAGATCTGGTAGAATGAGCCTTTATTCTGGAAGGCAAGATAAAGGTAATGATGTTTCTAAGCCAAGAGGATAAAGTCACTTTAGAAACAGGTTTACCCAATCTGGGTCCTGCAAAGGCCACAGACAATCTGTTTTCTTGAAAGATTTAGTCCTGTCCAAATAACAATTAAACTGCCTTTGCACATCAAGGGTGTGTAAAAGGTACTCTCCTCTGTTAGAATGCTGAGGGAAGAAAACCGGCAGGTCAATAGATTGGTTAATGGAAAAGCCAGAAATGACATTGGGCAAGAAAGAAAGGTCTGTACGAAGGGACACCCTATCCGTGTGGAAGATCAAATAAGGACTCTTGACACTCAAGGCCTGCAGCTCAGATACTCTTCTCGCTGAGGTAAGTGCTACTAGAAGTAAGGATTTCCATGACAAAAACTGCAAATCACATGAATCAAAAGGCTCGAAAGGAGAACCTGTGAGAGACTGAAGTAACAAAGTCAAGTCCCCGGGTTCTAAGGGAGGCTTGACCGGAGGTTTAACATGCAATCCTCCTTTCAAAAAGTTCTTGCATAGGCAGTGTGACATAACTGAAGAATTATCAAGATCATTATGAAAATCGGTGATAGCTGCTAAATGTACAGTGATCGAAGCTGAGGCTCCTGCATGCAAAAACAGTAGTCAGGTATTGTAGAATCTTTTGAATTGGCTTAGAGAAAGGGTCTAAGTTCTGATCTTTGGCCCAAATAGAGAACCTAGTCCATTAACTAGAATGAACTTTCCTAGTGGAAGGTTTGTGTGAAGCCAAAAGAATTTCATGAACAGGAGATGGGTTATCAGGCAGCCTGGCAATCAGTGGAAGTGAAGGAACCGAACTGTGAACTTGAGACTGTTGAAAATGCAAAGAACCAAACTCCAGATGAAATAACCATGTTGAAGCAGGATATGTGAACGTAGAAACACGCTGGTTATACACGGCAGTACAATTGCATAAAAACTTTAATCTTCGATAGCAGAGAAGTAAGCGCTTTCACAACCAATAACAGTTGCTTCATCAGACTACATATAAAATCAAACATACTCATTTTATATTTGTAATGCAATACAAACTGTCCAATCACTGAGATACTAATTAACACTTGAAAAAATATAAAAGGGTAAGTACACATTTGTGAAAATGCTTGTAAAAAATATATCTATATACATATATACATCTAGGAAATATATATACACACACATATATGACCAACCTGCAAGTCAGAAATTAATAGGCACATGCAGTATACTTATAAAGAGTAACAAAAAATATAAAATTTGTATTTAAAATATTATAAATTCAATGTTTCAAACTCCTTGATTTGAGGGCAGGTTTAAGCGACATCCTGCTATTCAAAGCAGGAGGTCTGTCAGCATTCAGCAGCAGTATCCACCTCTGCTCAGCCTTCTCGGTTTTATTTCTAGCATCACCTCCCCTCATACTCATCTTAACAATCTCTACAACTAGAAACTTAAACGTATGACTGACACCTTCCTTTTTAACATCCATGGCTAAGGCATTACTATCGTTACAATTTCTTATATCTCTGAGGTGTTCTAGGACCCTTTCCATAAATAAACGATTAGTTTTACCTATATAAAAAGAGTAACATTCTGTGCAGTAACAAAAATAAACAACATTCTTCGTTGTGCAATCAGCGTAGAAGTTACAACTAATGTGAAAACCTAACATGGGGTGTACAAAAACTGCCCCTCTGTGAATATAGGTACAGGCTGTGCACCTCCTGCAGCTATATGTCCCTAGTCTATCAGATGTAGTAGTTCCCTGGGTGTCATTAGTCTTAGAACATGTGTCTTTTCAAGGATTAATTATTTCGGAAGGAAAATTGAGGTGTGTTACCTATCAACCCGTCTAATTCACTTATGGTGGATAAAATATCCCAATTATTCTTGATGATGTCACAGATAAATTAAGTATTACTGGAGAAAGTAAGCGGCATTCTAACTATGTCATCTCTCATATGTGGCTCAAGGGGAACTAGTGTTCCGCTATTAAATGATCGAGGCTCAATGTCTCTCTTGGTGTAGTAAGGCACACACCTACCTTGCCTATGTTTCCATGCTTCTCTGATCTCAAAATCGATGTCATGCTCTTTATAGCCTGTATCTATAAATTCTTGTTTCAACGTGCCCAAGGCAGCTCTCAATTGTTCATCGTGGTTATATAAACGCATAATGCGGTAAATTTGCCCTTTTACATTCCGTTTAGTGTGTTTCGGATGCATGCTCTTGTTGTGTAGGAGATTGTTCTTCCTTATTGGTTTCCTGTATAACGTTGTTGAAATTGAACAGATGTCATCTCTAGCCACTCTTACATCAAGGAACTCAATATTAGTCAGGGAATAGTTATGTGTAAACCTAAGAAAGTTATTCAAAGTATTTATATATTTCAAGAACCCATGCAAACATTCCTTGGTGTCATTCCATAACAAAAAAATGTCATCTACAAAACGTTTATACCAAACTATCGAGGTACAGAAAACATCGTTAGAGAGAATATACTCTGTCTCCCATTGAACTAGCGATAAATTGACGTAACTATTGGCACAGGCTGTGCCCATTGCCACGCCAATCTTCTGTACGTAGTGTTTCTGATGGAAAATAAACACATTATTCTCAAGTATAATCTCAAGTAGGATGCACACTCTGTCATAGCTCATGCCCTTACTTAACAGTAAATCTGTAATCTTCCCAATGCCCCAAGAATTAGGGATCCTGGTGAAAAGTGATTCTACATCTAAAGTTACTAAATAACAGTATCAATAGATTCAAGTCGATCACTCAGTTCTGTCAAACAATTCTTACTGTCCATTAACACAGTCTCAGATTGTTCAAGAATCGGGTGAAAATGCTTTTCTACAAAAATGGACAGTGGCTCAGTGGCCCAACCTCTACTTGATACTATTGGACGCATGGGAGGATTTGTTTCACTTTTATGGATTTTGGGCAGTCCATACACAATAGGTATCACGGGGTGTTCCACCTTAAAATATTCAAAATAGGTTCACTAATCATGTGGCTAGTCAGAACATCAAAAATTCTACTCTATCTATAATGCCCTTAACTGCATTAGCTGATAGAGCAGCGTAAGTGTCAGCATCAATCAACAGAAGCATCATACTGTTGTAATACATATCACTATCTAAAAGAACAATACCACCTCCTTTGTCGGCAGGTCGTATTTCTAGTGAAGACAAATTCTTCAGTTCCTGTAGGGCTACATAATCGTCTGGCGTCACATTGAAAAAGGTAGATCTTACTTCATGTTTAAATTTCTCCCTTAGTCGTCTTTTGCATACTTCCACAAATGTGTCTATACCCGAGTGCGCAGGTGGAATGAAAGTGCTAGTTTTTTTAAAAACATCTTGCTCACTCATATTACCCTTGAACATAGTCTTTAATGTAAGATTTCTGCCGAACATTCTAAGGTCTTGTAGAATATCAGTTAAATCAGCTTTCTGTGCTGGTATAAAACTCAGCTCTTTGTTCAAAAGCTGAAGTTGCCCATCAGTTAACACATGTGTGGAAATATTAAAGACTACGTTTGTTTCACCTTTTTGCCTGTCCTGGCAGGTTCCTCTATGCTGGATTGACGATGTATCCACTCCATTTTCACCCGGCTTCTTGATCTCCCTCTTATGGGAAGCGGATTGTTCAATAAAAAATGTCCTTGTGAAAAGTTTGATACTGTCGCATAATTAGTATTCATACTCGTAGCAGATGGACCTTGTGCAAACTCCCTATGCCTAACTACCTGATTAGTAGTTATATTTCTGTCAGATATAACCTCTCGCTCATGTGAGGTAGTCTCTGTATTCACTGTATTAACCTCCATCTGAATTCCCGTACTCGCGGGTAAGTTTAAAGTTCTGTTGTCAGCATTGCTCTCCGATAAAGACGAAGTCGAGTGGGGAGGGGCTGAATCACCTGTCACACCTCTTCTCGCATCACCATAGCGTCTAGTTGTTGTTTCACGTTGCACAGAGGCTTGTTGCGGTCTGTCCCTAGCCCAAGAAAATACATTCCCGTTTCGGAAATCAAAGCGATCTCTCTGCAATTTACAGGTCTTAGTTGCAGAGTCTCTACTCATAACCATTAACAGCTTCATAGAGAGATTCCATTCTATCTCCTACGACCTCTATCGGTATGTGTCATAGATCTCATTTTGTAGCATGTTAATCTCATTCTGCAACTCATTCTCAGATGGTCGAAAAAAACTCAATAAGTAGTTGCATATACTTTGCACTACATTCTAAATTGATTAATTGCCAGTGTCTTAAAAGCTCTGGGTACATCCGGCCATAACTAGGCATTGTCAATACACGTAGCCCTCTTGGGGCTATATTGTGTTGCAAGGAAGCTTCCAAGTGAAAACGCTGCCATTGCAGCCATTTGAATTTATAAAGTTTGTTTTCAAGCTCATGATATTTACAAAGAAATTCATCATGAAGACCAATGTCATTCTGCACTATACCTTCAGAGATTTTAATCTCTGCAGAAAGCAAGGGGTTTGTGTTGGTATTTAAAAGTTGGTTAAACCGATCGAACATCAGTCTATTACTTGATGGAGCAGACTCCAATACCGGCTGACTCTTCAGTCCTAGCTGGGGCATGTCACTACTCCCTTCTGCCATGTCTGCTGGGGCATGTCAATACTCCCTTCTGCCATGTCTGGAGTGGAACAAAAATAATAGAATTGAAAATGCAAAGAACCAAACTCCAGATGAAATAACCACGTTGAAGCAGGATATGTGAATGTAGAAACACGCTGGTTATACACGGCAGTACAACTGCATAAAAACTTTAATCTTCGATAGCAGAGAAGTAAGCGCTTTCACAACCAATAACAGTTGCTTCATCAGACTACATATAAAACCAAACATACTCATTTTTGTGATGCAATACAAACTGTCCAATCACTGAGATACTAATTAACACTTGAAAAAATTTAAAAGGGTAAGTACACATTTGTGAAAATGCTTGTAAAAATATATCTATATACATATATACATCTAGGAAATATATACACACACATATATGATCAACCTGCAAGTCAGAAATTAATAGGCACATGCAGTATACTTATAAAGAATAACAAAAAAAAAATTTAAATTTGTATTTAAAAATATTATAAATTCAATGTTTCAAACTCCTTGATTTGAGGGCGGGTTTAAGCGACATCCTGCTATTCAAACCAGGAGGTCCGTCAGCATTCAGCAGCAGTATCCACCTCTGCTCAGCCTTCTCTGTTTTATTTCTAGCATCACCTCCCCTCATACTCATCTTAACAATCTCTAAAGCTAGAAACTTAAACGTATGACTGACACCTTCCTTTTTAACATGCATGGCTAAGGCATTACTCTCTTTACAATTTCTTATATCTCCAAGGTGTTCTAGGACCCTTTCCTTAAATAAATGATTAGTTTTACCTATATAAAAGAGTAACATTCTGTGCAATAACAAAAATAAACATTCTTCATTGTACAATCAGCATATAAGTTACAACTAATGTGAAAACCTAACGTGGGGTGTACAAAGACTGCGCCTCTGTGAATATAGCATTTAGACCCGATTCATGAACAAAGTGAGACTGTGTTAATGGACACTAAGAGTTTTTTGATAGAACTGAGTGATCGACTTGAATCTATTGATACTAAATGTTATTTTGTAACTTTAGATGTAGAATCACTTTTCACCAGGATCCCTAATTCTTGAGGCATTGAGAACATTACAGATTTACTGTTAAGTAAGGGCATGAGCTATGACAGAGTTAGACTGTTGTGCACCCTACTTGAGATTATACTTGAGAATAATGTGTTTATTTTCCATCAGAAACACTACGTACAGAAGATTGGCGTGGCAATGGGCACAGCCTATGCCAATAGTTACGCCAATTTATCGCTAGTTCAATGGGAGACAGAATATATTCTCTCTAACAATGTTTTCTGTACCTCGATAGTTTGGTATAAACGTTTTTTAGATGACTTTTTTTGTTCTGGAATGACACCGAAGAACGTTTGCATGGGTTCTTAAGATATATAAATACTTTGAATACCTTTCTTTGGTTTACACATAACTATTCCCTGACTAATATTGAGTTCCTAGATGTAAGAGTGGCTAGAGATGACATCTGTTCAGTTTCAACAACGTTATATAGGAAACCAATAAGGAAGAACAATTTCCTACACAACAGGAGCATGCATCCGAAACACACTAAACGGAATGTATTAAAAGGGCAGATTTACCGCATTATGCGTTTATATAACCACGATGAACAATTGAGAGCTGCCTTGGGCACGTTGAAACAAGAATTTATAGATAGAGGCTATAAAGAGCATGACATTGAGAAGCATGGAAACATAGGCAAGATAGGTGTGCACCTTACTAAACCAAGAGAGACATTGAGCCTCGATCAGATAATAGTGGAACACCAGTTCCCCTTGAGCCACATGAAAGATGACAGTTAGAATGCCGCTTAATTTCTCCAGTAATACTCACGTGGCTTATGACGTCATCAAGAATAATTGGGATATTTTATCCACCATAAGTGAATAAGACAGATTGATAGGTAATACACCTCAATTTTCCTTCTGAAATAATAAATGCTTGAAAAGACACTTATGTTATAAGACTAATGACACCCAGGGAACTACTACATCTGATAGACTAGGGACATATAGCTGCAGGAGGTGCACAGCCTGTACCTATATTCACAGAGGCGCAATCTTTGTAGACCCCACGTTAGATTCACATTATTTGTAACTTCTACACTGATTCTACAATGAAGAATGTTGTTTATTTTTGTTATTGCACAGAATGTTACTCTTTTTATATAGGTAAAACTAATCGTTTATTTAAGGAAAGGGTCCTAGAACACATCAGAGATATTAGAAATTGTAAAGAGAGTAATGCCTTAGTCATGCATGTTAAAAATGAAGGTGTCAGTCATACATTAAGTTTCTAGTTTTAGAGATTGTTAAGATAAGTATGAGGGGAGGTGATGCTAGAAATAAAACCGAGAAGGCTGAGCAGAGGTGGATACTGCTGCTGAATGCTGACAGACCTCCTGCTTTGAATAGCAGGATGTCACTTAAACCTGCCCTCAAATCAAGGAGTTTGAAACACTGAATTTATAATATTTTAAATACAAATTTTAATTTTTTTGTTATTCTTTCTAAGTATACTGCATGTGCCTATTAATTTCTGACTTGCAGGTTGGCCATATATGTGTGTGTATATATATTTCCTAGATGTATATATGTATATAGATATATTTTTTACAAGCATTTTCACAAATGTGTACTTACCCTTTTAAATTTTTTCAAGTGTTAATTAGTATCTCAGTGACTGGACAGTTTCTATTGCATCACAAATATAAAATGAGTATGTTTGATTTTATATGTAGTCTGATGAAGCAACTGTTATTGGTTGTGAAAGTGCTTACTTCTCTGCTATCGAAGATTAAAAGTTTATATGCAATTGTACTGCCGTGTATAACCAGTGTGTTTCTACGTTCACAGAACTTGAGACTGTGCAGGTTCAGATGAATCAGTCCCTGAGGATGAGATAACAGGTCTTGGGAATGATCCAGGATCCACGGACTGAGAATCAGATGAGGCCATAGGGAAGACCCAGTGGCCAATCGTGCGTTAAAGTGTTCCTCTGTGGTTCCCCTGGGGGGGGGGGGGATCAGGGCAAAGTAGCCTCTGCATTTGTAGTCTGGGAGGGAAGCAAACAGGTCGCAGCAAGGCTTGCCCCAGCATTGGAAGATCCAATCCGCTGTTACAGGGTTGAGGGACCACTCGTGAGGCATCAGGATGTTCCTGCTCAGATTGTCCGCAATAAGGTTGGAACTCCCGGGAATGCGTGTTGCTATAAGGAAGCGGTTGGAAGCTATCGCCCAGTGCCAAATCCTCATGACTTCCCGACACGGGGGGGTAAGACCTGGTTCTGCCTTGCTTGTTGATTTACCAGACTACTGACATGTTGTCTGACTGAATTGCAATGGTCCCAGAGGGTAGGGATACATGGAACACTTGCAATGCTAGGAGAACTGTCCTCAGTTCCAGGACATTTATGTGCAAATTGGCCTCCATGGGGGACCAGGTGCCTTGGACAGTCTTTGCCTGGAAATGCCCCCCCCCCACCCTAACAGGGAAGTATATGTGGTCACCGTGGCCGTGGGCTGGGGAAGACAGGACGGTCAACACAAAAGATTCGTTTGTGGGTTCATCCACCATAACATTTCTTCCTTGCAACAGTTTGAAAGAAGTATCATGTGGTCGAGTGGGTAAATTAGCAACGACCATTATGCAGAAAGGAGCCACTGTAGGACTCTCATGTGCAGTCTCGCCAGTGGTACCAATGTTATGGCAGCAGCCATGGAGCCTAAGAGATGCAGTACAAAACATGCTGGTACACAGGTAGAAGGTCTTGGATTTGGTGTGTTACGTTCGAAAGCCTGTGAGGGGGGAGAGAAGAGAGGCTTGACAGGATGTTGTGACGAAGACCGCTCCAATGAATTCCAGCGTCTTCACTGGAGACATTGAAATTTGTCTTTGTTGATTGTAATCCCAAAGCAGAGAGTGAGACCTTGAGTGGAAGAAGATTGCTGGTCGGAGCGGTAAGGAGCCAATCGTCTAGATAGGGAAACACCTGAAATCCTTGTAGTCGAAGATGAGCTACCACACTGCCATACATTTGGTGAACACTCGGTGGGCTGTCGAGAGACCGAATGGCAGTGCCCTGAACTGGTAGTGATTGGCTCCCAACCAGGAGCGGAGAAACCTCCAGGAGCAGTGATCATTCTTTATGTGGTAGTACGCGTCCTGGAGGTCTATAGAGCACATCCAGTTATCTCTCCCTAGGAAGGGAAGAATGGACTGTATCATGACCATCCAGAAATTTTGAAGTTTGATAAATTTGTTCAATAGGCTGAGATCCAGGATTGGTCTCCAGTCCCGTCTTTTTTAGCACTAAAAGGAACCTTGAGTAAAACTTGGATCCTGTCTGGTCTGGTGGTACTGGCTGGATGACTCTTTTCCTTAGCAGCTTTTCTATTTCTAAGGCTGCTAATTCCCTCTGATTGGGTAGTACATCGGGGATGGGAGTTAAATCGAATGGTATTTGGTAGCCTCTGGATATTATTCTTTGCATCCAATGCATCCAAACATCGGTAGTAATAAGATGCCAGGCTGGTAGATGCAGAGAAAAACGACCCCCAACTGCTTCCATAGGAAAGCAATTGGGCTGCTGCTCAGGAGCGCTGGTAGGGTCTGCCAGAGAAACAATCTCTAGCACTCTGGTTACGCGGACCCCCCCCACCCCGAAAGGGACATCTTCCATATGAGTTGCACCCTCTGCCCCGGGGGGGGATCGTTCACCATGAGTGTTAAGAAAAGGTCCTTGGGATTTCTTGAACCACACATTTCCTCCCTTTTGGTTCCTGGAGTAGGACCTCTGGGGGTTGGAAAGGTGTATGCCCACAGCAGACAAGGTCTTTCAGTCTTTCTCACTACGTGTAAGTGTCTCTCGTACTTCAGGTCCAAAAAGTGCAGATTCGTCAACAGGTGCATTGATGAAGGAAGATTTAAAAGGGTCTGCTAAGTCACACAACCACATCCAAGCATTACGTCTCATGACAACGCCTGAGACGGCAGCTTGAGCTGCCCCCTTGGTGGAGTGAGATATCAAATGCATTGAAGAGTTCAAGATGGATTCAAGGGTAGCTAGCTGCGAGGGGACAGTATCACACACATAATCAGGCAGTACCCCACCAAAGAGGGAGACATTTTGCAATTTAGGTCTCTTTGGATGTGAGTAAAGTGTGTCAGATAGTACAGCAACTGAATGGCGAATGTCTCTGAAGCATAGGTCTGTTTCCCTAGTCTGTCCATAGTCTGGGACTCTCTGTTTGGAGGATGGACGGTGGCACTATCTTCTGCCAGTTCCCTCTTGGTGGCTGCCGCCATGACCATAGAATCAACTGTCAACTGCTAGGACCAGTGGGGCTGGTCTTCACGTGTAGATAACATTTTTTGTCTGGCCTCTGAGGGACAGGTTCTACGTTGTCCGGGGCCCTCCAGGCACGCTGCACAATGATTTTAACAAGGTCATCTGCCGGTGGAGTCACCCAGGAAGTAGATGGCCGGGCACAGAAGGCCTGCAGGAACACTGATTTCTCAGAAGAAGGGTTATAGGACTTCCAGTCTCCCCACTGCTTGAGGATTTTGAGAATGTCTCCAAATGAGATGTCATCTGGGGAAGACTGTGGGGACCCTTTCCCCTCATCACAATCAGTGTCTTCTGTGATAGATTCTTCCAGCGAATCAAGGTGCTTCCTCTTGCACCATTTCTTCCTGGGTGGCTCCCCAGTGGGATCTTCTGAGGAGGACACCGGAAAAGGGGTTTCCTTCAAAGAGGGTTCTTGTGACTCCCATGCCCAGGGTCTCGAAATAGAGGGTTGGGAGAGGTGCATGCTAGGGAAGGGCTCTGATACTGATGTCATTGCTGCTGACTGCGAGTCCATTACCTGTATAGCAGGCCCACCTGAGGAGGGATTAGAGTCCGGAACCGGGAGGGACAACCTCGGAACTGGGGTCACACCTCACTGTGAGGAGCCCACCTCCAGGTAAGGAGCTCTGAGAGAACTGGAAGCTGTCAGAGCTGTGGAATAGACAGCGCCAGTGAGAAAATAGGCACCGGGCTAGGTACCAAGGTATGGATGGTCCAAGCACTGCTTCGGGAGAGCATCACTTACACTGGAGCCGATGCAGCAAGGGTGAACGGTGCCAACAGGGAAAACACTGCTGTCGGAACAGAGACAGTATGCACTGGAGTGGAAGTATCTTGTCCTTGGCAGGTATTTGAGTTTTGGAGCCGATGGAGCCGAAGAAACTGTCGACACCATGGTCAGGGATGGTGCCGAAGCAGGTACAATCATTGGACCTGATGTCGGATCCAAGGACAGCACCAAAGTCGGTGGTGCCGAGGTCGGAACCAAAATAGGGGTGAATATCATGGACGGCACAGAGGGAGAAGACGCAGAGCCTGGTGCCGAAGAGGTCTGCGCTGAGGGTCTCGGGGAAGCACGGAGCCGACTCGGTTCCGTAACTGACGGAGATGCAGGAATCAAGCGACTCAGTTTGTCCTTATGTTTTTTGGTTTTTGGAGGGGTACCTTCGACCCAGATAGAGCCTCCGAAAAAGGTGTCTTGAGTAATCCATTTTTCCTTATGTTTTTTGGTCTTTGGAGGGGGGTGAGACCTCCGACCCAGACAGAGCCTCTGAAAAAGGTGTCGAGTAATCCTTTTAAGATAAGGATATTTTTACTTTCTGCTACTGTACAATTACTAAAACTAGCACAAATGTCACAGTCAGCTTTAATATGATCCACGCCCAAACAGTAGACACAACGAACATGTGTATCTGAGTTAGGCATCTTACATACACACTTGTCACACTGTTTAAATCCCAACTTAGCTTTGTCTGACATAGTAAGGCAACAAGGCTATCCTATAGAAAAATTAAGGGAGAAAATACCAATGATGTTATTTTAAAAAATACCACTAGTAAAAAGGAAAGGCCTGTCAAAGACAGGAGAGAGGGACAGTATCAATAAAGGTAAAAAATTGAATTACCAAGGAAAAGGGTAGGAAATAGGCCTAGGTTATAGGCGACAGTGAGAAAGGGCTAACTTGACTAAAAATTAAATAATTTTGAAACTGCCTTAAAATTAACAAATTTCTACTTAGCTCTGAGAGAGATGGCTAGCACGTCTAACTAGGAACATGGCAAACAAGATCTGGAGTAACTAGGAGAGGGGCATTATGGGTAGGTCTTAGCTGAGAGTCTTTGGCTGGCATGAGCGTGGAAATGCCCGTATCGGTTCCGAGGATGGAACCGAGGTCCTAATGGTAATGAATAAACAAAGATTTACAACATCAGATACAATGTTTCTGTGTAGGTGGCATTTCACCTGAAAACTACAAGGCCAAATTAAACAAGTTGTAAGATATTATTAAACAACAAGAAAGCCTGCACACTTGCAGTGTAGCATTCCGCAGCTCCAAGGTGGAAGATGCAACTACTAACAAACCATGAAACAAAGTTCGTAAAATGGGCAAGAATTAATAAAATAAAAAAAATGCATCAATAGATTTAGTTAACCACTTTTGTCCTTATATCGGATTTCTTCAGAAATGTTCTGAAGAAGCCCAATGTTATTAGGATGAATGTGCGTAGTTAAATCTATTGATGTGTTTCTTTAATTAAATTTTGCCCATTTTACGAACTTTAATCGTTTCATGGTTTACTGGTATTTGCACCTTAAACCTTGGAGCTGCAGAATGCTATGATGCAATTGTGCAGGTTTTCTAGGTGTTTAAAAGTGACTTTATTCTGC
The DNA here is from genome assembly GCF_019279795.1 of Protopterus annectens. Classification (NCBI taxonomy): domain Eukaryota; kingdom Metazoa; phylum Chordata; order Ceratodontiformes; family Protopteridae; genus Protopterus; species Protopterus annectens. The sequence goes on along the minus strand of NC_056730.1, from coordinate 836,662,346 downwards.
ATATGTCCTCCTTGGTTTGGTTACTTATAAATTACCCAGCCTTCAAAAGGAGAGGAAAGTACCTGATAGATGAAGTTTCAACCATCATTTCAACAAGGTGAAGTAATGCCTGACTAGCAAAGGCAGCACATGCACAAACACACTATGCAAGTCAGTTGACTAAAATAATATCAGCTCATAAAGCTGTGCCTCAATTCAATATCAGGCACAATGAGCAACATACAAATGTAATTTTAGGAACTTTCACTTCCTGACTCCAGATGATTCCACTGAAGTACAGTTATAAATAAACAAATTCCTTCCCAATCCATATATACCCAGACTGGTAAGCTTGTCCAGGTACTAAAGTTGACTATATAGTTGGAAGAAAACAAAATTGGCAAGATGCCAAGGGAACATACTAGATAAAGAAAATGCAACAATCTTAAAATAAATGTTTGTAGCCAATTTGTGAATACATTACAGCGATGGATTATTTAAATTTACTTCAGAAATCATATAATCTATCCTTATCCAAGTGTGTGCATGTATGTTTCTCTATCAGAAGGGCATGACCTGACACTGTGTTCTAGCACTTAAAAATTAAACTGCAAGGTCTAAAAATAGCAACAAAAAATTAAAACTCACTTTTGCCTATTTTAAGCCTTAGACTTTCAACAAGCAACCATACAGCAGGCTCATATTTACAAAAATATGCATATATAAATGAAATAAGTGTGTGTGTGTAAGTAAATATATAGATTGATAGATGAATATATGAGACATGTTCACATTTGAAAAATATACATTCAAATTAATTTCAAGAATATATTCACACACATCCAACATTCTGACACACACATATACGACACTTGGTCAGGCAATCACTAGTCAATGCACACACAGGCCCCTCCTGCTTGTGGTAGCAACTCCCATGATTTTACTACAACCAATGAGAAACCGTCAATGTTTGTATACACTCTTCTCATTTTTTTTAACTTCGAGGTATGCAAAGTAGTACTGCTGTAGGAGTACAGAGAAACTGGAGTGCAAGTATGACTGCCTACTATACATTAGACCAGAAATGTCATATTTTAATGGTGATAACTGGGAAAGAGGAAGAAAGAAGGCAAAGGTGTGTGTGTGTATGTATTTATAACAGCAATGAAAAATTCACTAGATCAGGGGGAGACAGACTGGAACATTACCCCTTGCTGCTCCCAAGAGTTGTGAAAACAACATATATACAAAGCAAAAAGTATCTACACTATGCAATACAACTCTAAATTTCAACAGTCTGCAAGGTTTCAGTCTTGGTGCATGCAATGATTTACTTTAGTATCACCTCAAAAGTGTTTAATGGGGGGGGGGGGACTTATAACCTGGTCTCTCTCTTTGTACTTCCATGAAATAAGGCAGTTGTTTCATAGTTCCTCTGAGTTCCTGCTTTAGGGCAAGCATGTATTCCACATCTTCTCCAGTTTTCAAAGGCACAGGTTTGAAGTCTACAGACTGTAATGAAAAATTCACATTAGTTATAAAACATACCATGCAGTAAACATGAAGCAGAGAATAAAACCTACAAAATAATAAACGTTTCATTCTCTAGAGAAAGGTAGACAAAATGTGCCAAAAACTGAGATTAATTAAGCTGAGCAGCCTTGTACAAAGACACAATGTTAGATTGTCTATTATTTTCAAATATAAATTTGGACAATGCTCATTCATGAATACATTAACCGGAGAGATCAGTAACCCCAACACATTATCACTTATAAAGCTAAATTAGTATTGTTTATTCCTTAGAAAACAGACACAAGCAGATTAAACTAACATGTCCAGCAGGGGGGCATATCATGTGTGGAAATTAATTTCTCCCTCTAGAATGACAGCCAAGTTTGGGTTCAGATTCAGAAGCATGGCTAAGCAACCAAAATGGTGAGTTAGCCTGCTTTACTATGTTGACACAAACTTATTAAAGTTGAACTGCCACAGTCCATCTAATGAAGACAGATTTAGGTTCATAGATAGGTACTAGGCTATTGGCCCTAAGGCCTATATAAGCCTAGCCAAACAGTACCCTGGCTTTTGCCACCCAAGAAAATTATTTTCCTGTGACCCTGTCAAGCAGAGACACAGAAGTGACCCCGGGGTGAATTTCTGTGGCCTTTCCAGTTGTTGTAGATGTCTTGTGAGGTACATATCAAAAGGGGCGTTCTACTCTATAATGGGTCTAATGAGTGATAAGTAGACGGGAACAATGACCTCTTTTTTTCTGGATGAGAAACCTTTTGTGATGAGGTGTGCCACGTAGAAGGATTTCCCGACTACTGTGGCGATGTGATTATTAAAGGAGAGACTACTGTCCACCTGTGTCTCAAGGTCTCTTTATCACACTTTCGGTGTTAAGTAGACTACTGCCTATGTGGTAGTTCATGGGGACAGAGTTTTTACCAAAAGGGATGACAATGCACTTTTTGGCATTGAGCTTGAGGCCATGGCTTTGACACCAGGCATCAGTCTCAGTGAGGCCCTTTTGTAGGATGTCCACATCGTTAGGAGTTTTGATTATGGATCCAGGTTTGCAGTCATGTGCAGATTTTGTTAGCCAAAGACCTTCTGTGTTAGCCTGTACTTTAGAGAAGTAGATACCAAACAGGAGAGGACCTAGGACTGAACCCTGTGGTACTCCATGTGTCACTGGTCTGAAGTTGGATGTAGAGTCTGCTACTTTCACAGTGTGGGTTGCGTCGGTGAGCCAGGTGGCAACCCATCTTGTGACACAGGGATTTATACCTAGTTTAGTGAGTTTGTCTATAATTCCAGAGTGGGGGATGGTGAAGAAAGCCTTGGCGAGATCTAGATAAGCTGTGTGAACCACCTTACCCTCATCTACGGCTTTGGTGACCACTTCAAACAAGTCTATCAGGTTTAGGAGACATGATCTGCCTTTTACAAACCCGAACTGGGTAGTGTCCAGAGTTTGGAGATTACCAATGTCATTGTTTATAAGTTCCATGATGATACGCTCCATAGCCTTGCAGATCAGTCTCGTCAGGCTATTTGGGCGGTAGTTCCCAAGGTCTGCAGTGGCTCCCCCTTTGTGGAGTGGGATAACCGTTGCTGTGCACCATTCAGTGGGCACTAATCCTGAGGGGAGGGTATGATTGAATATGGTACTTAGGTGGGGTGCCAGTTCGTTATGTAGTTCATGTAGAACGCAGCCTGGGATGTTGTCAGGTCCCATTGATGCTGTGTTCTTGGCTTTGGAGAGTGTGTTTTTTACCTGTGCAGCTGTGATTACAGGTACCTTGCATTCTTCCGGTATAGAGATGGGCGCTTTAGGGGATGAGAGAGAGGTAAAGTTAGCACTGAACCTATCTGCCAGGATGTTGGCAATATCAGTTGGTTCTGTATATTTAGTGCCATTGTGCTGTAACTCAGAGCAGATCTGAGTGTTGCCATTGAGATTCTTGACATAGCTATAGAATGCTTTGTGGTTGTCTTCAGAATCCGTGGCGATTTTGTTTTCGTAACTAGATTTGAAGGATTTTATGAGGGATCTCAGCTTCTTAATGAGACTGACCACGGAGTTCCTCCAATCATGGGATTTTACTCTTTTTTGCAACAGTTTCTTTCTTCTGTTGTAGTTTGTTTACAGCAGGGGACGACCAGATTGTCTTCCTTTTTTTGGAGGATAGCATCTTGGTTCTTTAGGGATTGCACAATCCATGCACTCGTGTAAGTGCTTATAAAGTGCAATTGTATAGGATTCAGCAGTCGTACCTCTATTGTCTGTCAGCATGGGTGTCGTGAAGTTTGCCACTTCTGTCTTAAAAAGCATGAAGATGGCTTTGGAGAAATTTTTTACGGTGGTTTCCCTATTGGGGGGTGGTGGTGGGATGTGGATGTCTAGGGTGATTTGCTTGTGGTCGGATCTGACCAATGAGGAACTGACCTCTGGTGTGGAACACCGGTTGCCCAAGTTGGTAAAGACCAGGTCTAGGATATTGCTGCCCCTGATAGGGGTGTGGATAAGTTGATCCAAGGCATTGGAATTTATGAATTCCAGAAAATGTTGAGCACAAGAGTTGGTACATGAGTAGATTTCCCAGTTAATGGTGGGGTAGTTGAAATCGCCCATTATTAGGGTGTTAGGTTGTACCCTAATATTTTCCAGTATATCAAGAAATGAGGAGTGGGAATCCTGGGACATGGTGGGGGATCTGTAGCAAGCTACAATTTGCATTGCTGTCATGCCCAGAGTTAGTTGCACTTGGATAATCTCAGATGCATAATGCTGAGCAACTAGCCTGGAGGTGTGGATATCCTTAATGAATATGGACACGCCTCCACCATTAGTGCTTCTGTCCAGGTTAGGTGGCCGAAAGGTGTGTTATGAATTATAGCCTGGTAATGCAGGGGTGCTCTCTGGAGCCTTGAACCAGGTCTCTGTCACTGCACAGATGTCGATGTTCTCCATTTTAAGGAGTGCCTCGAGTGAGTGCATTTTGAGGTTTAGACTGCATTAAGTAGCATTACCCTCAGATTTTGCTTGCTTGTACTGGTTATGATGGTGAATTTGTCATTTGAATCTTGCCTAAAAAAGGCACTATAGGGGTGGCAAGAGCCTTAGCCAGTATCCAGAATCCCAAGGGCGACAGGTGCAGACCATCTCTGGCAAAGCATCGTGGTTTGTCGATCATGTCATCTCAGGCAGACAGATACTGGATCCCCTTAGAATGACACCAGAAGCTTAGCATTTGTTGAAGTCAATCATTTTGTCCTTGTACTGTGGTATCATTCTGGGTGATGGCAGGATGCTACTCAGGGCTAGGGTCATACCTGCCTGGGCTACAAGATCAGAAAGCTCCTCCATGTCTCTTTTCATGTAGTCCAGATATGTATGTCTCAGGTTATTCACACCAACATGGACAATGACAGAGTCATATTTGTACTTGCTGTGGAGTGACCTGAGTGCATGCATTATGTGGTGGATCCTGGCACCTGACAGGCAGCTGACAGTAACGTTCACTTTGTTTAGCCTGGTGAGTGGAACATCAGTGTGCCTGACTATAGAGACTTTGATTACATATCCACAAAAAAAGTGTT
>NC_056730.1:836640736-836656755 GCF_019279795.1 Protopterus annectens | reverse complement strand
ACACTATTTGAAAAAAAAGCCCAAATCATAGCACTATGACAGCCCTCCTCTCCTTCCTTGAAACTGTAAATAAAGCCCGTGACTCTGGCCTAGTTGTTTCTTTGACACTATCTCACACAGCCTGCTTTTAACTAAACTCTCCGAACTTAACCTATCTCCCTCCAATAGAAATCAAGCAGTAAAATGGAAAAAGGCCACCTCCTCATTTCTTAGTAATTCTCACCGAGTTCCCAAGGCTCCATACTGGGTCCCCTTCTCTTCAGTATATTTATAAATGATTTCCACAAATCTATCCCATTCTCAAACATCATCCAATATGCAGATGATTCAACTATTATCTGTTCTGCCACATCTATCCCCACACTCCTAAAACTATCACAAGATGCCTTTTCTACAACAGAGCAATGGATGATAAGAAATCATCTTGCACTCAGTGCCTCCAAAACAAATTAATGATATTCACCCCCTCTAAAGTCACTCCTTTCGATATAAACACATTCTCAATTACTAGTCAAAATTGTTCACCTCTAGAACTGGTGTCAGAGACCAAGTTACTTGGGGTTCAAACTGACAGCCAGCTCAAATTCAACTCCTACCTACAACTAAATATCAAAAAAAAACATCAAAAACTAGGTATGCTTTACCGACAAAATCACTACATTACACCTGCCACTAAAATCACTCTCTCTACTTCCTTACTTATCCCCTCCCTTCTCTATGGAGCCCCACTCCTAACTAATCTTCAGTCCTCTTTAAAAAAGCAACTTTCCTCTTGCTATAAGAAAATCGCCAAATTCGCTACCAGCCATAAGTCCTCCACCCACCACTGCTCCTCTCTCCAAAAACTAAACTGGCTAGAACTACCCAATCATCTCACTTACACTCAACTAACTCTTGCCCATAAGCTCATTCTCAACCCCTCCCTCTGTCCCTCCCTTTCTTCTGCCTTTAAAATGCACCTACCTGATAGAGTATTAAGGTCAAATAATCAAAATCTATTAGAAGTGTACAAACCTACTCATCCCCCAGGCAAAAACCTTCTATCCTATGGCCTAGCTCGCCTCTGCAACTCCCTACCACCGTCCATTCGCACCACCTCTAACCATTTTACTTTCAAAAGATCTCTACTCATATCTAGCATCACGGTGGGAATGCTCTTGCTCCCACCCTACATAACTAACTCTGGCTATTTTCATTCTCCTTCTATTTATTCCAGCAAACTTCTTTATTATTTTCCCCAGCACACACATTATTATTCCTATGGTATTTGCAAAGAATGTACTAGACTGGGCCTTTAAGTCTATGCTTCCTAATATGCAATGACTTTCAGTATTACTTTGTACTATTCCTTCTGTTAGTCTGTATCATCAGTATGTTTCATCATGTCTGTATTATTTCTAATGTTTGCTGTACTATTTTGAAATTATTTGCTTTAATCTTTTACATCTGTATAATTATCATTAATAACCTGCTGTACCTAGATTGTTAGCGAACAAACCAATTTCGACCACCACAATCCTTCGATAAAACACTAATTTAATATGACAAGGCAAAATTCAACAAGCAGTTTTTAACACAGATAAGCGCTTTCGGGCTCTGCCCTTCTTCAGATGAAATAAAAACAATCTTAGTCACATTTAAATACCTAATTCAAAACAGTTTCCAACCAATCAAAAATTATATCTTTGAGGGTGCGTTTCATAGGAACAAATTCATTTAGTCCTGGTGTCCTATGGGCTAAAAGCTCAATTATCCACTTTGCTTCTTCTCTCTCAGTGGCATCTACTAGGCTACCCTTTCTTATACTAGGAAATACATTTGCAATAGCTCTAAATCTAAACTGATGGTCATTATTTACTTCTATATGTTTATAAAGTGCATTGTGCATATTTCTAGTTCTTATGCATGAAAGATGTTGCAGAATTCTAACTTTATACATATTTGTTTTTCCCACGTAAATGCTTTTGCATTGCTGACACTCAGCTAAATAAATTATATTCTTTGTTCTACAATTGGCTTTTGCTTTAAAATGAAATAATTTCCCTGTTACTGGATGCTTAAAACAATCTCTTTATTAATACAGTGACATGTTTTGCATAGCCCACATGGTTTTGTACCTACTTGACAAATGGAACTTTTCTTGTGGTTACTCTTTTCTTGTGTTAAATGTCTTTCAGATTTTTATTTCTTCTAAATCCAAATTTGGGTTCTATCCCTACTATTTCTTTTATTTTATCATCAGATAAAAGTATATGCCAATTTTTCTTAATAATGTCACATACACCATGTATATTACTACTATACGTGAATGTCATTCTATTAAATGCAAATTTATATATATATATATATATATATATATATATATACATATATATATATATACATATATACATATATATATATATACATATATATATACATATATATATATATATATATATATATATATATATACATATATATATATATATATATATATATATATATATATATATATATATATATATATATATATATATATATATATATATACATATACATACATATATATATATATACATATATATACATATATATACATACATATACATACATATATATATATACATATATATATATATATATATATATATATATATATATATATATATATATATATATATATATATATATATATATACACATACATATATATATATATATATATATATATATATATATATATATATATATATATGTATAGACATTCATATATATATATATATATATATATATATATATAGACATTCATATATATATATATATATATATATATATATATATATATATATATATATATAGACATACATATACATATACATATATATATATATATATATATATATATATATATATATATATATATATATATATCAATAAGTGCTAGATCTCTGCAATTTGAAACTTCATCAGATACTATTACATACTTCACAGGAAGTTTTATAGCAAAGAACAATCATATGACCACCTTCTGCAATGACATCAGTTCCCCCAGCACTTGGTGTTCCCAGGTGGTCTCCCATCCAAGTACTAACCAAGGCCAACCTAAGCAGGAGTTTGACTTTTTTGCTCATTACAGTGTGTTTTTAATCTTCACTTGTGAATGGACCTTTGAGAATACATGCATTTTGTGGATTTAATTGAGCGGATATATAGAATGAACTGTAGGGAACCATAAGGAATACAGAGTGTTTTTATTTTGTTGGTTTATGTGGTGGTGGTGGTGGTGTACAACCCAGAGAACCCAACTTCAACTAGCAGCTTGGGCACTCTAGGAAGTTGTAAGAGATGAAAGAAAAAAAGGATGAGGCAATGCCTGTTTGCCTTACTGTTGGGAGGAGAGAAGGGAGGGTATGGAGCAAATTCAAGGGTGCACTTTCTGTGGTAGTATCTTCAGTGGAGATCAGAGGCTGCACTGCGGTACCCACTTCAAAGGCAGCAGGGCATTTTGAGGTGCTATAACCCACTCTTAATACTGCCCTTGTATCATGCTACTGTGCTGTATAAAGAGAAATTCTCATTGTCAGTGGATGACAGTGACAATTCTACGCTCTTGCCCCTAGGAGGAACAAATGGCCTCTCAAGATATCACTTTCATGGGCATGAACAAGCCAGTAAAACTGATAGAGTGAAGGATAGGACCATTTTCCTAGGTAATTTAAAGTACCCAACTATAGACCGGGAAACCTACACAACCACTAGTGCACAAGCACAAATATTTCCGGACTTTAATACAAATGTCCTAGAACAATGAGTACACTTAGAGGTGCAACATAATAGACCTTTTCTTTAGTAATATGGGGCATCTTGTACCATTCTTTATGTATCCTTGTCCATTGTTTGGGTTGACCATAAAACAGTAAATTTTAAAATAAAATTGAAACCAGATGCCCCCTCTGCCCTTGGTTCCTTTAGAACTGCCTCAAAGACAACCTGTCTACTACTACATGATACATTGGCAAGCTTCAAATCCAGTAGCACTGCTTGTATCAGAATGTAAGCAGCTGCTTAGATGCACCTGTTCCCTGCGGCAACAAGTGCAGGTAAACCCCAGAAACAACCCAGCTTTTTGAAACTATAATATCAACAAACTATATAATAAAAAAAGAATAATAGCCAAAAGTAAGTATATTCAGAATGATAGAGCTCATTATTAAGTTAACAATTCGGGTGCTTAATTAAATATACCAAAGCCAAGTCGGGGGTGAAAACAGAGATCAGGACTAAAGATAATCACAAAGCCTTTATTCTAGATTTGTTAGTAATCTCATGAGCACAGTTACAGCAGTACCCTGAACTCATTGAGAATGATGTTACCTTCACTGAAGCTGAAAATCACCCTACTGGCTCATAACATTTAAACTTTACCCTTCTTCCCCATCCATCTGTCTCATAAGTAGTAACTTGAACCCAATATTCCTCTAGCTATCACACAACACTCGATCCTTAAAAACACTATCAGAAGCAAAATTATTGCATCATTAGGTCCTGACAGTATCCCTGGATGCAGCCCGAATAGCATAAAGTGTGATTTAGCCATGCTTCTAGCAACACTATTGAACCTCAACCTTCACACTGGTTTTGTAACAAGTGAATGGAGAACAGCAATAGTCATTCCCTGCACAAAGGAGGAACTTTTACAGATCCAGGCAGTTCGAACTATCCTTCTGTGCAAAGCCATGGGAAGACTTATGGAATTAATAAGGGTATAGAAAACCTCCAACCACTAGACCAATCTTAGTTCAAATTCAGGAAAGGTAGGTCATGCTTACTCAATCTGATGAACTTTTTTGAAAATGTTACCAAAGCAAGGGATAAAGGTAAAATGGCATAGACTTCCAAGATGACTGCACATTGAGTAATAGCTCTCCCAGTGTGAAAACAGAAACTCAGAAGAGAGAGTCATTGAACTCTGGAGAGATGTTTTAAAAAAAATAATAGAATTAGAGGACAGAACACTCGGGGGAAAACTTGAGATTTTCTGATGTACCAGGGAAGCTGGAAGGAACAGACTGTATTAATTTTATGAAAGCACAAATAAGCAACTGGATTAGTATTCCACAGCAGGAGTTGTTAATTGAAAGGGCACTTTATGTATGCTCCAAACCTGACCATGGGAAAGCAACTTAGCCCTTAAATAGTATAGATGCAATCTTACCAGCAGAAGGAGTTGATTCTAACAAAACCAATGCAGAAGGACAAATAACTAAAAGTGGGAGAGAGTAGAGTGTTTGTGGAAAATTATTACTCCTCTTCTGCCTTGTGTACAGGGAGTAAATTTATTCCACTAATCAGAGAATGTCGAGAAGCAGGTGTGAGATTCAAACTGCTGTATCCAGCTATCTTCAGAATATTCTTTCCTGGGAGACAAAATTATTTTTGATGCAGGACATGCTAAGGGTACTGTTACTCCATTTTTTTTCGCGTTTACAAAAGTGTGTCCAACAAAAAGTGAGCTGTGAAACGAGAGATTTTGCTGCTTGCTCCTCTGGTAGTAAAGACCACAGAGAGACAGTGCCAGTAAAACATTTTCCAGTGTTTCAATGGAGAATGCTTAAGAGAGAGAGAAAAGCACAAAAGTTGACTAGAAAAACCAAGAGTACATTGGAAAAGAAGCAGAGACGGGATCTGGGAGATGGAAACAAACAGCAATAAAACCAGCAACTTGGAAATTGACAAATATGGGATTATAAAGCATTAATTATGTTTGTGAATCATGACCGAATAAGAAAACCTGGAAATATTGGACTTTTTCAACTTTGTTAAACTTTTAGGTGACTCTGAAGCATATGCTCTGTCATTAATGTTTGCAGGAACACTTAGGAGAAGGGAGGAGGAAATAAAAAGTTAACTGTAAGTAAAACAAACTTTTGTTCTTAACTGTAATATTTGCATAGTATCTGCATGCTGTAACATTTTCTCAGTTATTTATAAGTGTAATGGAAATACTAAAGTAAATAGGTGCCCACCTTTTCTCTTTTTCTATTTCTCCTTGTTCAGTTTTAAGAAATGTAGGCACTGCGATAAAAAAATAAGAAAAAAAGTCTGTTCAAAAGGGTATGATAAAAGAAAAATTTGCTTTTTCTCATTTGTGCATAGGGGAATGATTGGATTAAGGTGCTTGTCTGAATCCAGTAACACATTTTAAAGAGAAAGCAAATAAAAAAAGAACATTGAACATAATAAAGCTCTGCTCTAGCAAATAGATATTTGTAGAAGCAACTCTGTATCTGTTTCCCATGCCTCCATGGTGACAATTTGATAAAGAGCAGTAAAAACAGAATACTTCTTTCTTTTAATGGCTTTCCTTCAATGGCTAGGAGATGATGTTTTCTGAAAGCATTCATGTGTGTTCTCATTATGGGAGAGTGATAAAAGATAAGACAAAACCAGACAGCACTTAGTTGAAGCAAATGCTGTACTGTGCATCTTAGCATGGATAAGCTTCCTTTTAGGTTAACCCAAGTCTGTGATTGCGGCTGTCAGTTTGGGACAATTGTTCATATTAGGAGAGTAAAATTTAATATTTTTGATGTACATAGTTGTGTGTTAATATTGGTAGGTTTTTGGCTTGTATTGGGGGTGTACTTTTTTGTATGAGAAATTTCAATAAAACAAAGTTTTGTGAGATGTGATGTAGGCTCAAATGGATATGACAAGGGAACTGTATAAAAGGCCAATGTGCCAAACATTAATGTGTTCATGTAATACAAAAGCTGGAACTAGATATTAACAAAAAAACTTTTGCAAATAAAAGATGGGAATAATAACTTTTCAACATAATGTCCCTTTTGGTGCCATCTTTAAATGTTAATGGTGTCCCATATATATACAAAAAAGAATAGTGAGCTATTTAAAAATGTAGTTTGTAAATAGCTGTGCTACATGTGACACATTTGGAAAGAAATGAACTTTTCTCCATAGAACATGCAAATTTGATAAAGGTTTTCAGAACAGTTATTCATCTGGTTATCTTGGACAAAGGAAAAAGGAGTACTTGTATAAAATTGCAAGAAGAGCTCCAGTAGTGATGAATGAGGATAAAAAACATAATGGTAAATACATAGTACTAAAGGGCTACTGGCGAGGTAGGAGGATTACACTGGCATATATTTATATTCTACCTAAAACTGCTATAATGGACCTTGAGAAAATTCTAAGTGAAATCAGTTTTCAGCAGGGAATATTACTTACTGGAATTTGATTTGCAGCAGGGATGATGTATCTGGCGGGGCCCAGAAGGGAGAAATATAACAAAAGCTGGCAGATTGTTGAAGAAATTTATGAGAATATTTGACATGGAAGATGTAAATTCAGTAGTAGGAGTGAATTTGCATAATATTCCCCATGGTACAAAAACTTTGTAGGCTAGACAAAACTTAAATTTCACAGTAACATGTGCATTTAATTTAAAGTTTTGATATGCATCCAGCAACTATTTCAGATCATGGCCCAATAATAACTAAAATAAAAATGCAGGGCAGTGATATAAAAATGACACTGGTGCTTTCCCATCTATATGTTGAATAGAGGAATTTAATAAATGGGTAGTGCAAATGTTAAAAAGTATTGCAGAATAGGGGGATTTTCACAGAACAAGAAGAGGCACAATTGCAGAATGCTAAGCAGAAAATAAAGGATTACTTCAGTAATATGCATGAGTTTATAAAAATTGCTGTTAAGCAGCTGTTTTTTGATGATAATGCCAGAGCACAAAATCTTTTAGAGTACGACTCAGGCAACAGAAAGTAGAAAGGGTGTCTCAAGCTCAGGAGCCCTATAACAAGAGATCCTGTAGCGATGCTAGAAATATTTCATAAATGTTATGAAAGTCTGTATAAAGCGGGGAAATGTTGAGATTAAGAAATGGAAATGTTTATGGAATAATTAAATATACCATGGTTAGAGGTAGATGCGGCTCAATTACTAATAGTTATGACAGGAAGAGATGAGATAAAAATGCTGATGTATAACCAAGCAACAGAAAAGTCTCAAGAGTAGATGGTATTCCTGTGGAAGTTTGGAACCTAGGAGGGAAGAATATGCTAAAGATCCGGAAGATTTTGTTTAACAGTGTTGTAAGAGTAGAAGCACCAACATCCTAGAAGAAAGTGGTGGCTGTAATACCTAAAGAGGGTAAAGACCCATCAGATCTAGCTTCATACAGGACCCATTTCAATCCTGAACCATTATTATGCAGTGTTTGTCTATAGTGGCTAAAAGAATGGCAAAGGTGATGCAAAATTGATAGACATGGATCAGTGTGGTTTTGTGGAAGGGGAGGCAAACATCTGACAACTTTAAAAGAACATTGATGATCCAGGGGGAAGCTGAATGTAAGAAATACCACTGTTGTTGGTGGGTCTTGATGCAGTGAAAGCATTTGACAGAGTAAACTGGGAGTTTAAGCAGGGTAATGGAAGCATTTGCATTCCCTGATAAAATTATAAGGTTGATTAGGGGGATATATGAGGGGTTGGAGGTGAAAATTAAAGTGGGTGGGTTCCTCTCTGATAATTTCTGTTTTGAGCTGAGGAACCAGGCAGGGGTGTCATCCCTCCACTTTGTTGTTTGCACTATATTAAGAACCATTGGCAAAGAAAATAAAGGAATCAGAAATTCAAGGATATAATTGGTATGGTAGTCGAGAAAAGTAGGCTCTATTTGCATATGGTATTATTTTGTACTTGATTAAAACCAGAAAAGGACATTTCAGTGTTGTGGAACATTTTGAGGCTTTTTGGGATCTGAAATTAATAAAGCTAAAACAAAGGGAATTAGCCGTAAGTTATGTACCCCCACACGAATTGGGTCAGCAATATCCATACTTATGGGGAAGTGAAGTACTTGGGAGTATGGAGAAAAAAGGATTCTGTTGTGTGGCAGTTAAGGATACGTGGGAAGAGACTAAACAGAAGAATACAAAAACTGAGAAATTGGAAGCTCTGTTATATGGATATGCATAGCAAGATACAAGCAATTAAAATGTTTTTAGTCCCTTTAGTTTTATATACAGGTCAGGCATATTTTTATCAACCAGGGAAGTTGTGGATAGCAATTAATAAAGAGCTGAAGGATTTTATCTGGGAGGGGAAGACTGCAAGACTCAAATGGGATAAGCTGATTTTTCCAGTTGAACAAGGTGGTATGGGATTACCCGATTTGAAGGGCTATTTCAGAGATATACACAGTTAAGGCTCCTATATATAGCACAAACAGAAACCTATACTTTAACTTGAAAAGGGATGATGAAATGGGAAAATGCTCAAGAAACAAGTAGAGACTGGGATTTTGGATGAAGATCCTCAAGGAAAATAACAATAACCATGCAGAATATTATATTCATAAAGTATCAAAGTATTGTAAGAACTAAGCCAACACAGGAATTGAGGAAGGAGATTCTGCCAATAGAGATAACTGCAATTAGGGATGCAGACAATAGGCAAGAGGGGGCTAGAATTTATTGTTGAAAACTGGTAAAAGAGGCAAGGTATTGGGAACACATAATTAGAAAAGGAAAGGTAATAGAATGTGAAGAGGCCAATAATTTATTTTGACTGCAGGATAGAGATTGCCTTCCCTGTCAAAGACTGATATCAGAGTATGGGCAAAGAGAAAGAAACAGGAGATCCTAAGTGAAAGACCAGGACTGGTAGAATTTTTAGTAGTATCTACAACAGAAGCTGCTGTTAAAGGATTAATTAGTAGAGCATATAAAATATTGCATGATAACTATAAAATCAATCAGATGAGGTTAGAAAGGACTGGGAAAAGAGATTGTTTCTTTGTGAATTGCTTTTCCAATGGGAGATGTGTATATCTTCCAACTATGCAACAATGTCTTGAAGATTCAGTATCTTTGCTTGGAAATGATTACATTGGTACTCTAGACTCCAAAAAATGTTTCCTCAGGTAGATGGCAAATTTTGTAGTTGTGATGGGGAAGAAAGAGGTAACTAGGAAGATATTATGTCCTTCCATTTCACTGTTGCAGTATTCATTACGTTAGGGATCCCCTGCCGAGGGCGTCCTGACATAAAGCCAGTATACCAAAGCATTTAGGTTGCTTTAAGGTATGCCATGTATCACATATATGCTCCTTCCTTTGCATAGTGCATTGACTTCCGGACATAACATCCTCAGAACTTCTTTGCTGCAAGTACAAATTCCATCATTTGATCCTCAGTCTGAACACCCATTTTGTTGCTGGTTCACCAAGCCGTTGCATATAAGTGCTCCATTGGAGTTCTTTTTTACTTATCTTTTATTGTTACTTGTGGGGTTTCATGTCATTCAAGAAGGGTAAATGCCAGTGTGGGAGACAGATTCCCCTTAAAGACTGCCATGAACAGCATCTATTTGTCCTTGGCGCTTCGCATGACCATGCATCCTTTTCCATTTGTCAGGCCTGGGTTGGAGGCTGGCTGGGATCCAACTTTAAGCACATCCGAGGAGGTTTTGCAGATGTCTGTTTTGGACATTCAGGGAGAACCACGACTGATTATCTCAAAGGGACTTAAGGGTATTCCTCAAAATGTTAGTCAGAGAAAAAGTCCCTACTGCCATTATTGAATGCCGTCCTGGGTCAGAGGCTTCCAAATTTTCTAAAGCGCATATCCCATTGAAGAAAAAGCAAAAGACTAAACATCTTACTCCTAAGGACCTGCAAAGTGAATGGAAGTCCTACACTCAGGACTTGTTTAATGCTTTGATGGCATTGAAACCTCCTCAGGGAGTTTCTGTTCCAGCCTCCCTTGGTCCTCTACTCCCCTAAAAACACCCAGGGAACAGGATTCCTCTGAGGAAGAGCTGGAGTTGGATGAGGAATCCCCTGCTTAATCTTCTCAGATTCCCTCTTTGTTGGACTATGGATCAGAGGAAGAGGAATCTGCCAGTCGTGATGCTCCTTTTGAAGAGATTTCTTTTGGGGACACAATCTCAAGGATGATGGAGTTCTTTAAATGGGATTGTGCAGAGGTTTCTGAGGTACATTAAAGATATTATGAGTTGCTGCAGGTGGATCCTCCTAAACCTTCTGCTGTTCCTTCTTTTTTGGCTGCCTTGTTGGATGCATTTTCCAGTGCTTCTAAGGCTCCAGACTCACCCCCCCCAGCTCCCAAGAAACCTGATGGATTCTATAGGGTGCCTGAGGACTGTAAATTTTTTTACAAGTGTCCTGCTTGGTAGCTTCTGACAAGCCCTCTCAATTGCTTCCTTCTTCCAAGTTAATGCATTCTGATGGAGATAGCAGGACCATGGAAAGGCTAGGCAAGAAGGTTATACCTCTGCTAACTTGGCTTTTAGGGTTGCTTATTATCAGGCCCATATGTCCAGGTGTTTTTGGCTCTCCTATCCAGGCCCATCAGGTTATTTCTGATCTTCTGGATTCTGAGGCTAAAAGTTCTGCCTTTTCCCTGTTAGGGACTTCACCCACTGGCTCGTCGTTCCACCAAGTGTAGCTATGATTCAGTAGATACATCTTCTAGGGCTGCTGTTTTTGGGTCAGTGATGAGGAGTTATTCTTGGCTTCAGCTTCAACCTTTGCCTGGTGATATTAAGGCTAAGTTGATGGATACTCTCTTGACAATACACACTTATTTGGTGAAGCTGCTGCTGCTATGTTTAAGTCCTTTCAGGATAAGGGCAAGGCTTTACAGGAGCTTAAACATGTTTGTTTCCTCTTGTGCCTAAATTTCAGAGAGGCTACTCCAATAAGCCAGCCTTTGTTTGCGGGCAATCTTGCCCTCTTCATAAGTGTGAAAAGGGTGGCAAGCAGGCTCCTCCTGCTAAGGCTACTCAGACTTCAGTGCCTCAGAAGTCTCCTTTTCCAGATAAACCAGGTGCTGTATATCTTATTCTTCTGAGCCACTTCGTCTTTTTCTTCATCTCTCTCTCTCTCTTCCTGTTTGGCTACAAATTACAAAGGATTCCTGGGTCCTGTCCATTATTCACCAGGGGTATTTCATGGTTTGGAAATCCTTTCTCCCTTTTGTGGGTATTCCTACGCTCCCTCAGGAACAACACTCCTTTCCAATGTTGCCCCTTCCGACTTTGTTCCCTCTCTTGCTTCCTCAGAGTTATATGGTGTCTCTGGATCTCAATGATGCTTATCTCCATATCCTGATCTATCCTCCTTTCAGGAAGTTTTTACATTTATCTGTTGCTTCCTGGCATTTTCAGTTCTCTGCTTTTGTCCTTTGGCCTTTCTACTGCCCCAAGGATATTCACCAAATGACTCACTCCTGTGGTTGCTTTCCTGGATGCCATGAATCCTGCAATATTTCCTTAATTGGATGACTTCTGTCTCAGACATCCTCTCCAGAGATCCTGTTGCAAAATCTTCACTTTGCCATTTCTCTTTTGCAACACCTGGGGTTCACAATAAACTTCAGAATGTTTTTTCTGACTCCTTCTTAAGACCATATTTTTCTGGGGTGCAGGGTACAGACTGTGCCTATGTTGACAGCCCTGCCTCCTCCCAAGGCATTAACACTCATTTTCTTCTTTCAAACTCTTTTACCTCTGGCCTGTATAGCAGCCAGAGAATTTCTAAGAGCTCTGGCATTCATGGCATCCACCATCCATCCCTATGTTCCCTCTGGTAAACTTCAAATGAGAAAGTTTCAGTGGTTTCTCAAGTCAGTTTGGCTTCAACATACACATCCCCTAGAATTTGTAGTTCCTCTTCTACCTTGTCTCAAGAAGGAACTTCACTGGTGGATACAGCAGTTGTCTTTAAATCCAGGGCTCCCTTTTCATTCCTGTCTTCCCTCTCAGGAGCTGTTCACAGGCACTTCAAATGTGGGATGGGAAACAGCTTTTGGCTCCCTAAAAGTGCAGGGGTCATGGTCACCGCTTCAACAGAAAGAGCACATCAGTGTCAGAGATGAGCTCTTCTGCTGGTGCTTCAGGCTTTTTATTTTATTTTTTTTCTGCTAAGGACCTCTCAGTGTATTTACAGACAATAACACAGTGATGTAGTATATAAACAAATAAGGGGGGGACAAGATCTCATCTTTGCCAGTTGGCACTTCTAGTGTGGGATCTTGCTATCCAGTATCAAGTGACTCTTCAGGCAGTGTGCATTCCCTCAGGTCAGACATTGTGGCAGACACTCTGAGCAGGTCCTTAGCTCAATGCCACGAATGGGTGCTTCACAGGGATGTTGTTTCTGGGGATTCACAAATATTGAATTTCAATATCTTGAGACTATAAAGCTGAAAAACCAAAACACCGAAACCCCAAAACTGCGCAAGTCAAACAGCGAACATAAACGCACCATACATCACACAAGACAGACACCGACCTCCCCACATTACAACAAACATACACAAACACAACAGTACAAATAAATAAACCTACCCTACATCTAAGCAGGGGCAAGCCCACCTGCACCTCTATGTTGGGGGCTGCACCCCCCACACCCCGCTACTTATATATATTAACACCGAGGTCTCACCAAACAAAGACAGTAAACTCATCACTACACACTCTACAGTCCCCTCACGCACACACATCACAAATGTACAGACACCACCACTTTTAACAGTTACGTACTCATACTCTTACCTACCTACCCTAACCCACACTTACAACTTCCGAACACACTCACATACACTCAAATCCCTACCCAAAACCCTTAAAAAAAATTCACTTACTGAATCTCCAACCATATGCACATGCCAAACCGTAAATCAGGCACACAGTACATCTCACATCACATAGTGCACCACCACAACCGTGAATTCGACATTTCTGGATTCGTGGTTATGGGGTTTTGCTATTTCAGAAGTTCGGCATTATAGTCTCGAAATACTGAAATTCGATATTTCAGTATTTCAAGATTATAAAGTGAATCCGTTTCTGGACATTGTCCAGCAGTGGGGTACTCCTGAAATGTATCTTTTTGCCTCCTCTGTGAGCAGACAACTTCCTCTAGGTCCTCTGGGTTGGAAGGTGGATGGCCCTATCCTTTTCTTGGAAGGGGATGTTTCTTTATACATTCCCTCCCCTTCCCCTCATTCGAAAAGTCCTATTCAGAATTCAACAGGATGCTCCCAAAATCTTGTTGGTGACTCCCTTTTGGCAGAGACAGCATTGGTTCTGTCTTCTGCATTTAGCCAAATCCTCACAAATTACCTCACAGGATGGACTTACTTACACAAGATAAGGGATCTCTCATTCATCCCGACCTGTCCACTCTTCACTTGACACTGTGGCTGATAGGATTTTGATTCCACATAGACACCTTTTTTTTCTGAGGACGTGCTTAGGGTCCTGCAGGAGGCCAGGAAACCCAATACTAGGAAATCCTACTAAATGGAAGAAGTTTTCTGTTTGGTGTCTTTCTTGTAACCTGGATTCACATTCTGTGGATGTTGCTTTGGTTGTCTCTTATCTGTGTGAATTGCTCAATTCCGGGTTGGCTTATTCTTCTGTTAAGGCCCACTTATTAGCTATCTCTGCTTGTCTGGCTTTATAACTATCTTTACCTTCTAGATTTGAAGCTAAACAATTCCTTAAAGGCGTTGTTCATATTAGGACTCCCAGGAAGCCTCTTCCTCCTTCCTGGGATTTTAATTTTGTTTTGGAAAAATTGATTTTAGCTCCTTTTGACCCTGCAGCTTCCGCTTCCTTGCAGCACTACTCTTGGAAGGCTACAGTCATTGGCCCTTACTTCTGCCAGGCAGGTGTCTGAGCTTCAGGTCCTTATGGCTTGTTCTTTTTTGTTTTTTCATAAAGACAGGGTGTCCTTGTGTACTAATCCTTGTATGCTCAACGTGGTGAATGAGTTGTCCTTTAATCAGTCTATTCATTTGCCCACTTTTTTTTTCCTTCTCTGCAATCTGCCAGTGAGAAGGTGCTGCACATATTGGATGTGCATGACAACTCAGATTTATTTGGATAAGACTAAGACTGTCAGGAAATCTGATCAGCTCTTTGTTTCCTTTTATCATAGGTCCTTAGGACTAGCTGTATCCAATCAAACTGTTTCTTCTTAGATCTCAAAAGTTATTTTCTTTTGTTTCTTTCATGGTAAAAGCCTTCCTTATTCTGTTAAAGGGACAATCCCAGTGTTTAAAATTCGGGTCCGAATTACAGATAACCAAAACAATGCCCACTTAGCACGTCACTCACATTCCCAACCACAGTGTCATTTTTCTTTTAAATATCCTGTGCCTGCTCAGTTCCAGTCTTGTTTTAACTCCCAGTGTCAACTGCCTTTTGGATTTGCGTTCCTATCATTTGAGTCAGAGTGACATTTCAAACTTAAAGGGGTCAATCCAAGTGTTAAAAACTCTGAATTAAAACCGGACAAAGTAACACCCACTTTCCTTATGTTACGAACATTCCCGCCTACGACTGCATATCCAGATATTACAGTCTTTTTTTTTTTTTTAGGTGCCTGAAAGAGCCAAGCTTTAGCTTTGTTTTCATAATTTTCAATAAGACTTGGCGCATAAATCGGACTTCCAAACTTATTTACTTATTTTCATTCCTCCTAAAAAAGTGTAAGATGTTTGTCACTGTGCTCTTACTTCGTTACAGTCCACTGCCGGTAATGCGATATCGAAATTGCGGTAACGCTTTTTATTTTTTATTTTATTACAAGCATGCAAAACTGTGTATTAAGTTGATTATATATAAATATGTTGGTATTGATGTGGGGGATGATATTTTCCCAGCAAGCGTCATGCAATTTGAAAGGCTTGTCAGCACTATTTTTTTTAAAAAAGACATTAATTTCTTGGAATGCAGGTCAGTGATATACATTTCCCTTCATATTGCTGGTGCCTCGAAGAGAGGTGAGAAAATCTGGAGAAAGAGAGTAGTACAATGAAGGAAGGACAAGTACCAGACACTATGTTTTAAAGTAAATATTTACCACTGGATATGTGAAGCCTGGAGGCTGTGCAGAATTACATGCCATTCTTTACTCATGCATGAAATTAACAGGCATGATTGTAGCTGTGACATTG
>NC_056730.1:836486314-836640236 GCF_019279795.1 Protopterus annectens | reverse complement strand
AAAAATTTGGGGGAAAAAAAGGAGGGGGCCCACATCTTATTTTTTGGAAAAAGTACTGGGAGATGACAGAGCCTATTAATGGGCACTTCAGGTGTAACTTTCAGAGGAAAGCAAAAGTTCTTTACAGGCAATATATAATTTCTATGTAAAAATAAATAGGTCTCTTGCACATAAGAGTCTGTAGGTCTAAAATACAGCAAGCCAAAATTACTGCTAGCAGAAAAAGCATCTCCCAGAACACGAATGTAAAACTCCATCCAAGTGAGTTATATGCTTTGTGATGGGTAATGCGAAGGCAGAAATTAAAAGCAGGAGAGGGCCTTCCAATAAAAGCAGGTAGAGGTGTTCATCCTGGGCATGCATGCAGGATGCATTGACCAGGTTGGTCTTTGCCAGCTACAGATGTTCATTATGTAACACTAAGGCAATTGACAAGTGATTTATCTCCTGAATCCACAATATATAAAAGAGCTAGAAAAAAAGAGAGGTACATGCACAGAGTAGACCCAGTCACACTAAGACAGAGTGGCCAGAGTTGCACAATATGCAGGAAGGCAAGCCAATAGCCTTGCAATGCCAAATATGACAAGTGTATTATAGGGTAAAGTCGAGCAATTATAACACATACTGACACTGTATGTACAATGCAACTACAGAATGCAGTAGATGGCATATCACCTTCAGAGAGTGACCAAATGCATGAACTGCTTACATCCATCCCATATGGCCACACCAACCAGACCCCAATGCAGCACTTAAAAGTTGCCATATTAGCCAAAACCAAAAAAGACAAAGCTGGTACATAACACACATCAGCCCATATAAATTTAAACATGCAGGCAAAGCAAGCAGAATACTTACCAATGGTCAAAGTATCAGTATAGGTCAATGAAGAGAAGATGGTCAGACACAGCTGTATGTCACGATGACATTGTAGTGTTAGTACAAATCAACTGCATTCACAGCATGTGCTCATTGTGCAGCACCTACAGGACAGTGGCAAAGATGCTTCCTGTCTTGACCACTGCAGATATCAAGGACATGCAACAGTCACCCCTGTGGGTCATAGATGGGATTTTCCATACAGCATCACCATCACTGATACTGTTACATTGCAAATGAGATAGCAAGACAAAAGTATTCTATAGTTTAAACTGTCATATTGTCGTATCATATTGAAATGCATGCAGTCAGAATACAACACATTATTTCAAGGCCTACAAGGAACAGCAGACCCTGCACTGCAGCTTTATGCACTAATGATGGATTTTGAGAGGAGAATAGCATAAGCAGCTGATAAAGAGTTTCTACTAAGTGCGTTTCTACTAAGACTGTGTTGCACAGGACCCACCATATAGGGCTGACACAGCTGTACAGAATAAACACAACAGCCTGCAATGCCCTGACACGGCGGATGGTGAAAGCATATCTGTCCCAAGAAGAGGTCCTACTTACCACAAAGGATGCACTGGAAGCCATGTTGAAGCATTGCTTCTTAGTGGATCACTGGTCCCAGGAACTTTGAGTGTATGCGGAGATGAAATATCACTACAAAAAGGCAGGCAGACATGAGATAGCAGCCAATGTACCCAATAGTATTCTGGTGTGCAGCTGATCTATTTACATGGTATGTTATGTCATAACTGGAAGTTGGCACAATTACCTGAAATGGATCTAGGGAAGATCACATTTCTCTGCCTTGCCTTTAACCCCCTCCAAAACACTGCTTAGTTAAGCAGAAATACACTATGTTCTGAAACTGGTAGCTCTTCACAGGCTGCCTGCACGGTCATACTCACTGAAGGCTTGAGTCCAGACACATGGCATGTCCTTGGGTTATCAGTACTGTGCAACACAAGGCAGGCTGCAATGTATTCATGTTCCTTGCTGACATCAGTCTGACTGCATTACAGCTGCCTATTCCTATGCTAAATGTACTCCATTTAAGTGTCATAATGCTGTAAAATGATGATGATGTAGGTTGACTGCCATCTCTAACAAAATAGGTCCACTCTGCTCACCCATCTGCACCACACTTTTGACCCATACCATTTTGTTAATGTGATGTCCATCTTACAGTCTTGAAAGTTTATTGCACTTGTTTCACCCTCCTGTTGATCTGTGTGATCGCCACTCAGTATGATTGCCTAAACATGTCTGATGTGCTATTCTAGTTCCAAAGACCATTATGCTGTATGCATGTCTGCAGTACTCTTCATTGTAAATGTACCATATCACCATCAATCCACCTTCTATATTTTTCTGTATGCATATGTAACTGTGTGCTGTGCCTGCACACTTCCCATGTCCCCATAATAACAGCATATTTCCATGAAGACTGTCTTCTGCTTCAGTGATTTCCATATTTACTTACTGTCCACACCATTTATACAATGTCAGAAAGTCACTGAAAATGTCACAGTACCCTTTAGTTGCCACCATGATTTTGATGAAAGTAGGTTAAAAAGTAGTCCAAGTCCAAAATTTCCTTTTGAGTTTATCGACAAGAGACTCACCCATCATTTCACTTAATTCTAGTAAAATAAATTTCTTCAAAGTCTGTTTTACCAGGCATTGGATGACTCATGAAAGACCAAAAAAAAAAAAAAAAAAAAAACAGGGATAAACTATAATGACAGAATAAGTAAGGCCCAAGAAAGACCAGTTTCTCAGGACAAGTCTTCAGACCAACTGACTTAATCATCAAGGAAGAAAACAATGAATGTTCAACTTAAGAACTTTTATCTACATGGCTGTATAAATAACCCAAGTAAAGGACTTCCCATCAAGATTTAAAAAATCCTAAAATCTTACCTCTGGGAGGTCTAACAGCTGAAGCACAACTATAACAACCACCATGACATCACACAGAGGAGGGTTTACTCCCAAGGTGTCAGTGTGCCATCACTGCTCAAGACAGGCCAAGACCTGGAAAATGGGAAACAAAACCTTTAGGGAAACCAGATGATGAGCAGAATCTCAGTCTTCCATGCTAAAACTCCAGAAAAAGAGATCAGAAGAAATGGGCTTGGAGAGGTAACTGAAGCCAACAACCCTGTCTAGCTACCTGAGATCTTGTTTAGTGCTCACAGACAAGTAGAAGTCTTTGGAGCCACCAGAAGTGGGCAAGAATAAACCTTACCCTTTCTGAATGTGACTTTGTCCTCTGGCAAGGAATAAAAAGAAAGGACAGTAGGGTGCACATAAACAACCCGCCTAGATGGTTATGACCATATCTAAATCTCACTCTTCTGTCCTACAGGAAGGAACAGAATTTAGGTAGGCAATATTTTCAGACGGTAATAAGACAGATATCAGGCTTCAAACCTAGAAGACTGTACATATGTTGTCCACAGTCAACATGAGTTCTTGCAATGAGATGAAGTGGCATAGCCTAGTCTGCTAGACCATTCATTCAATCCAAGATATGAACTACAGACAAACCATTCAGTAAACTGCAAGAAAGACCCAGCCTAGCTAGAGTCTTCACTGTGCAATATCTTAAACCTCAAGTATTGGAAGTCCATAGGATATATGCAAATGACCCCTTATGGACACAAGTGTTTCAGGCACATGGCTCCTGAATGCCCATGACTTTTACTTTTTAGGTCTTTATGGGTACATTCAAGCCAATAAAGCCAAACCCTAACAACTGTAGAACTGCATGTTTCAGCCTTTATTTGGCCTCATGAGTACATCATTAAGTAAAGTGCTAGAAATACATCATCTAAAATCTGTAATGGCAGATATCACTCCTAAAGCATAGGGGACTGGAGCATTGTGTTAGAAAACAGAGTGATAAGTTCACCAGATTTAGATTTAAATGAGAATAGTTCCATTTCTAGTGCATTACAATTGAGTGTGTATATGTATACATACTTATATATATATATATATATATATATACACCCACACACAGATATAAATGTGTGTGTGTGTATATATATATATATATATATATATATATATATATATATATATATATATATATATATATAAATAAATGTGTGTGTGTATATATATAGATATATATATATATATATATATAAATGTGTGTGTGTGTATCTATATATATATATATTACACACACACACACACACATAGATATAAATGTTTACATATATATATATATATATATATATATGTATATATATGCATATGCATACATACATGCACATATTTTTCATTTTTCACTTGGGGAATTAAGTTTTATGTACAGGGTAATTAAAAATATTGAAATTTTAACCAATGAGGTACTGGGATATAAGTCACATGATTTGTGTGGGGTATTAAATTTAGAGTGAAGTATATTTTTTTATGATCCTGAAATCGTCCCAAGTAAGAGGGGGAGAAAGAGTTTAGCCATTATAAATATTTTATTGTGATGTGAAATTTATAATAAAAGATTGTTTGGCTTGATTATCAAACATGACAGAATGACCCAGTATACCAGTACAGGGCCTGATTTGTTGGTTATTAACTATTTTGGTACCAAGCAGTTCTGCAGTTGGTTATTACATCTTTGGCTATAGCTCGGCAACACAGAACTTAAAATCAAGCCTGATGTCCATAAATATTAGGATGCCTGCTAGATATGCCAAATAATATCTAAGCCAAAGGGTAAAATGGTCTCACAGACAAACCATTCAGTAAAGACTATCTTGTCTGTCTGACCATATTAATTTTTTCTGTTATGTCCTTAAGAGGTCACTGCATATATCCCATGGGCCTAGACTACAGGAAGATTAAAGTATTACACAGTGAAGACTCTTGTTTGCCCGGGGCTTTCTTGCAGTTTTTATTGAATGGTTGGCCTGTATGTCTTTTTTTACCCATTGGCTTGGATGTTACTTGGGATATTTTGTTGCACTAATGTTATGGACAGCAGGCTTTTTTTAAGCTCTTTGATTCCAAAGCATAGTCAAACAATCCACTTATGCTGTAGTGACAAGGTCAAAAAAAGGCTGAAGTACACACTCTGCAGTGAGAGTTTGGCTTTATTGGCCTAAATGTACCCATAAAAGATATAAAAAGGAAAAAGCGATGGGCATTCAGTACCTATGTAGCTGAAACACTTTTGTCCTTAAGAGATCAGGCACTACAGCATATTTAAGGTATCACACAGTAAAGACTCTACTTTGGATGGGTCTTTCTTGCAGATTTTACTTAAGTATTTCAAATACAAGTAGAAAAATCTGGTGTTAAGTGCCCTACCACCAGATGGGGTTCACTTCCATACAAACACAGGAGGGAGACAAGCACGTTTATACCACAGTCTGACTGATTTTATAATAGACAGATGTTCTGGCAGTCTGAAATACTAGATGTTTAAAGCAGCACAAGCGATTTTCATCCCCTAGTAGACACTGGGAATGTTTCTCCGCAATACTCTAAACCCCTTGGAGTAATACCGATTCCCAATGGCAGTGCTCAGTATTCTACTTGCACATGCAATAAGGGAATGCTATAGGAAATAAAATATAATATGTCAACTGCAAACTGAAACCTAGCAAATCATGCAATGACAGCAGTGATCACAGAATAAAATCAAGCCTACAAAAAATACTTGAGCTCCTGTCTCTCTCCAAAGGAAGAAAGATTTAGAACTAGATATTATCCAGTCAGCCCCACTGTGTAGAAAGTCCTATCTACAACCTAGACTAGCTGAGTTTGATTAGCATCTCAGACCTTAGAAAAAGATATGCAGAATAGAAAAGGAGAGACTTATACCTAGTCAAGTGTGCCAGGTGGAAGGGAGTAAGAGTAAGGTTAAGCATGTAATGTCAAGGTCCCCAAAAGAAATCTGTGACCAGTGACTGGAGGTGTTAGGAAGTATAATCACAGAAGGTTAAGGTTATGAGCTGTTAATGAACTACTTCCTGTGGTACAGAATTTGATTCCTTAATCGCCATTTGCTTACTGTGTGACCTAGAGCATGTCACTTAACCAGTAAGTGCTCTGTTGGACTGCATGCCTTCTAACTACCTATGAACCTCAGATCATTAAACTGGCCCTCTGACCAATCCTTCTTTTGACCCATTCCAGTACTGTCACAAGATGGATTTAGAAACTGGTCTAAAGTTTCTCTCAACATTGTCACTGAGTAGAATAGCGGGGTGGGGGGTTGACTGCTATGGTATGGCCTTAAAAAGAGATAACAGCACCTGAGATGCTGGCAACTCACAACCTGATGACAAAGAACACTTGAAATGAGCATACCTCTTAGGAAATGAATGCAAGAACTATTCAACAAAACACATAATAGGATGACCTGCACTGGTGTGTGTGGTGTGTCAGAGTATTGTCTTATCCAGGATTACATTCTCTTTTGCACCCAGTAACTGCCTGGATAAGGTCTCAATCCCTGTTATTAAAACAGATAAAGCGGGTAATCAGATAAAAAAACAAATATTAACATTCCAGTATTGAGCAAATCATACCTAAACAATTTTAGTAAGGGATGAAAAAAAATACAGTTGCACAAGTAAACTCACAATTATAGTCCATCTTCAAGAGAATTTGCAATGATTCCCTGATATCATAAAGGCCATATCCCTTATTCAAACATTTATCCATCCCAATAAGGGTTCAAATACCCTTTACCTTATCTTCACAAACACAGCCCGTTCTTGCACACAACCATGTTTCCCTCATTAAATTAGACCAAAATATGTGACCTTTTCCATTAAAAATGGTAGTACGTCCCCTGCAAATACCTCTATATTAAGGGACATCTTACAAGCAAATATTTAATTACATGATGACATAAATAAATTCCACTGTAATCCTCCAGTGGACACCATACTAAAGATACCCTAAATGGAAATACCTATATAAATAAAATATGCAAAAGAAAAAAATACTCCTTGCTTATAAAAGAAATCTCATTCTATCCATTTTAGTTGTGTACTTAAACTAGGAACCATTAGGAACTCAAAGCTGAATATGAACTTAAAACAGCCATTGAAACAAAAAATATCTACAAGCCTTTGCTATATCAAAAAATTAAGAACCAACACCTAGCAATGTTCTGAGCTAGTCCACAATAATACTGCCCACTTTGACCCACAGACAGAAGTAATATTCTAGCTGGTAAATTTAGTACAAATTTTATTCCGTTCTCAGTTGTAATTATTCCACAGTACCAGCCACCCCCTATAATTATTATGGAAGAAGTTATGTCAGCCGTCTCAAAAAGCTACCACCACCTAAGTCCAAGATGCCCTATTACAGTGCCTAATATGGCCTAAGCTCAAACTCAACCTCTTTAATCTAAACCTTTCTTACAAACCTCGCTAATTGCATACCTATTACTCCCACTAGCCTCACATGTAAAGTTATGGAGATTAATCTGCATATTGAAAATCTTCTAACCCTGGACCCTCATCAATGCAGCTTTATCAAAGTAACCAAAGCAAAGCAGATAGTGGTTATGCATTACTTACAGCACATCTAGACCTGGCCAAGGCCTTTGACATGAGTTCCAGTGCAGGCATTATTAACAGGCTTAAATCTGAATATAAAGCTATATGTTGTGCAGTGGACAGCTAAATGGCTAACAGTACCCATATGGTTAGAATCAAAGTCATAGGTGCCACTTCCGAAAGTCAAAGTTAGCAGTGGTGTACCACTGGTCTCAGTGTTAGGCCCTCTCTTAATTGCATCTATTTCTCAGACCTTCAACCCAACATTCCTAATTTATGCTTATTAAACTTTGTAGAGAACTGTAACCTGGGTGTTATTTACTCCTTTACTGACCCACAACAATTTCAGGATCTGTTGGACTATGCTTAAAAACTGCTGCAAATACACTGGTCTCAACCTAAGCATGTACAAATGTTGTATAGTTCATTTTGGTAAATAAAGCATTTCCTCCTTATACTAGGCAGGTGACATACCCCTCCAATCAGACACTGTCATGAGGGATCTAGGCACTCTTGACAATTCCTTATTCTTAAGCATATCTCAACAGTAGCTTGCAAATCTTTGTCTCATCCAATTCCAAAGGCATCGCCTCTAGGCCCAAAGTCTTACTTCCCCTTTACTCATCTCCTTTCAGACTGATTATTGAGCAGAATTCCCCTTGGGCATATATTTGTCACAACATACTTCTCAGTCTAAGAAACTGCAGAGATTTCTAAATGAAAATATCAATGCCTTCAACACCTCAGTTAACCAGACAAAATGACACCCTTCCCCTTGTGGCGATCTGTCTACCCGTTTGAGTTATGAAAGGTTGGACTAACTTTGATAACGTAATCCTTCAAGCAAATTGTTCCTCAAATTCACAGTTTTAAAGAACCTAAACATCACCACCACATAAGACATGATAGCATGACAGATTCTAGCATGGCAGTTTCATATTCCAGTATATTCCCCATCTCTGGAACAAGCTTCTGCTACATGTCAAGCAGAAGGCACTTGCAACCTTGAAAGTAAAACTAGATAAATAGATGGATAGCTTCAACTTCTCCCATGGTCTATCTGGTGTTGCCCTCCTTGAGGTTGGGTAAAACTTTAGAATATAATTTATTGGCTAGGTTTGTAATGATCTATAGATAGCGACTTGTTACTTTAACCAAATTTGTTTCATTTCTAGTGTCTCATAAGCCAAATAATCCAACACATTAGGAAATTTCAGCTAATTTAAGTATCATAATTTAAAATGAGATATTGTACCTTTATTTTGCATTCATGGCAGTAGCATTTGACCAACTGGCTTCACATGGTACACAATGTGTTCATGTGCACAATGTTCTCTAAGTGTCTTTTACCCTAATGCTTTTATAGGATTCTTCAGAAAATGTGCTATTCTGCACTTGTGTCTAGTTTCAATTCCATATTGCATTTCATTTTCAGCTTTGTCAACAGTTTGACTTTCATTTGCTTTTTTTTTCTAAGCGCCTTTGAAGCTTTTAAAGACTTCATCAACTCTTCATTTTAATGTTAATAGCAGTAACATACTGCTCATAAGCGTGTTTAAAAATATGCATGTTTTTCAAAATTTTTCTTTCCTTTCATGCATGTTTAAAAACAGATTCTATAAAACTGATTAAAAGCGCTAAAATGTTCCTACTGTGCTTATAGATAAGCCAGCTCTAGATGCTTATTTCAGCTGCATGACATTTTCAATACATCCCATAGTTCTGTGTCTCCATTACCACTGCAAAACATTTTTACTTTCACATTTTACTTTTTCGTTTGACTCGCATACCTTACAATCATTTCTTCAGATAATTATTTTAACTCTATACTTGTATATTGACTCGCTCTGCAAACTTCACAAATTGTGATAATGTCAAGTATTTTTTCTTATCAGCAAGTGCCTTGTTTATCACTTCTTATATCATGGACTATTCTATCTCAAAGCATGCATTAACCAATTTCAATCTTTGGCTCAATTCCTTAGCTCAGTAAAATAAACATCTATAATTTCTGTGTGAACTTATGCCCTTGTAAAGAACAGATGTTGAATAAAGGGATATTTTTCCATGCTTACAATAATTCTTGAACTTCTCAAATTGTTGTTAGCCTGTTTTTATCCTTTTAAGAAAAGCAAATTGTTTTTCAATACCTTCAAGGCTTCTTCCCCAGTGACATGAAAAACTGTGGTACACTGGCTATGGAGAAATGTGGTACACTACCTTTTCAGACTTCTTGGTAAAAATAAACTGAATTTCTAGATCTAAAAATTCTAGCATTGTGCTTAACTGCCTTGCAGTGAGAATTCCTGGTGGGTGTATTTGGAGAATTTTCCCCACAATAAATTATACTTCTGGACTTCAAAACACAAATTCTTAAAAACAGTTACATCTTTGTTTCCAGAATGTTTCTCTTTTTTAAACACCATTCAATATTTGTATGTTTGTCAGAATGCTCCATTAAGTGTAAAAACATGGTGGTTGTATTTACAGCCTCTGTGAGGTTATCATTCCTTGTAGAAAGCAGCCTAATTATTTACCACATGGCACACATCTGTCAGTAAGAAGGCATTAGTATATTTAAAGCTGTATGCCTCATATACTAAAGTTAAGTGCCCAAGACTGTAGACAGAAAAAAAAAACTTCTGTCAAAGTGGAATCCCTTACTTGCACAGAGGCATTGGAACTGGATCTTCCAAGTTGGTATCATGCAAGATTTTTGATACGGACAGTTACTCACAGTAAAGAAAAATATATTTGTTGAGCACAGTTGCTATGATGAGATTGTACCACAATATTGGAATATCTGTCTGCAGTGTCCTTGGAGAGGCAAAGACTAAAGCAACACAATCAGCAATGTAACTGATCCAAGGACAGGCCGAAACAGACAGTAGAAAACTGGAAGATAAAAACTGCCAACATGGAATTATGGGAACAGTCTATGTGAAGGATATATAGGATTAAGCAAATAAGCATTTCACATGTCAAAAGTATCCTGACACATCAAAGACAGCAAAGTCTTAACTCATTCCCTCCAGTAGTGGTCTGAAATTTGCACTGCAACTTCAATGGGAGGAGCCTAAGCTTTGGGATAAAATCAAATTATGTCCTCACATTTTAAACAAATATTCATATCTTGAGAACTATAGGGGTTACTAAAGAAATGTAAATATCAGATTTTTCAGCACAAACCATTCTTGTAGCAGTATTCTTTACATTTTCAGTCTTAAACTGGAAGTTATAAATCACAGTAAACACAGTATCTATTATGTTTATGATATTTTGTAAACAACTTAAAATATCTCAGCCACTCAAGTTACACACATACTGTTAAACTTTTCTTAATCCAGTTGAGAGCTTTCATATGAGGCTAGGCAGTTCTGCCTGTGCTACTATGTTATTAAGATATTTAGACAAACAATAATTTATAACAATATAAATAAAATATTATATGAACAGAAATCAATATCACTTTACCTGTACTAGGCAGAAGTCAAATATCAATGCAGCTAGCTATGTTTGCCATTGTATAATTTTTAGCATGAAATATTTTATTACTTTGTATGTAGCTTGGTTTTGGATTTATTATTGCAACTATGAGCAAGCAATATTTGATGCCTAGAGATGTCAATAGGATGTAACTGCAGAAATATCTGGAGGCGTCACTAGGGTGTAATGAGTGTCAGCATCACAGATGTACTGGTTCAGAAAACTTGCTTGGGCAAGAGAACAGGTCTACTCCATTTCTTGCCTTTTTTCCTGGTACCACAAATCACCCTGAAAACAGCCATACTTCTTTTTCAGTAGTCTGGTATCAGATGTGCATTGCACCGTCATTTTTGAAGCATTTGCAATTCAGACTCCTGATCCGTTTATGATCAGTGAAGTATGTAAATATGCTCCTGGTATGCTCATTTACAAAACCTCTATTGCAAAGCCTTTGAAATTTATATAGAAAACCTCCTTGAAGTAGTATGCTACCAAGTGAAACATTTCATCATATAAAGAGGTTGGCAACACAAAGAAAGAGGAAACAGATCATGCAAGTCACTGAGACCTTCTCTACAACTGCTGACATTTATCAGTGATCCAGTACTACCGGATTTTTGTTCCAATCTGGCCAAAGGTAATTTTTTTTCTTCCAAAAAAAAAAGGCATTACTGGAGTGTGAAAGTTTCTTACATATTAGGATTCAGGAGGTCGTATCCCTTCTTCTCTAGGGCGTACTTCAGTGAGTTAGCCAAACATCAGCTCACTGCTGATGGGAGCACCTGAAACCTAATATCGGCCCAAAGTGGCTGTGCAAGGCATAAAACAGCCCTAAAATAAAAAGTGAAACAGTCTCCAAACAATGGTATAAAACAATAAAATACTTAAAAAAAAAGAAGTTATGTACTCACCATAATGTTCCATCTGAGTAGTTATACTTCATTTTTCTGCAACCTGTGGGTATACGGATCTGTATCGGATCCGAGCTGGCAACTTTTTCTAGCATCTGCTCCAAGCTCCGAGCTCCTCCCCTTACCCATAATGCCCTACCATGTCCTATCTTCCCTCAGATCGAGTTTGCTGCAACTAACAATATATATGCAACTCAACCCAATAAACCAAACCTGAAAACAGAATAAGGTCCAGGGGACAGAGGGAGGGAATGCTGCAGAAAAATGAAGTATAACTACTCAAATGGACCGTTATGGTGAGTACATTTTTTTATGGAAGACCAAATACGGAGACACGGCAGACAGAGCATGAAGCTCAGAAACTCTCCTAGCCGAAGTGATGACGACTAGGAAAGCTGTCTTCCAGGACAAAAATTTTAAGTCCACCGAAGCTGCGGGTTCGAAAGGAGGAGCCACAAATACCTGTAAAACAAAAGTAAGGTCCCAAGGAGGTACAGAATCCTTGACAGGGGGGCCATAACAGAAAAGTACCTTTAAGAAAAGCCATACACAGCCTAGAGGAGGCTAAGGCCATGTTGTCTTCACCAACGTGAAAACTGGAAATGGCTGCCAATTGTACTTTCATTGTGGAGGAACTAGCTCCTTGCTGAAAGATACCAGACAGGAAGTCCAACACCGCTGAAACAGGGGCTGTAAAGGGATCTATTTTTCTCTGTGAGGCCCAAATGGAAAAGCGCTTCCATTTACTGCAATAAAGTTTCCTAGTGGAGTCTTTAAGAGAGGCCACCAGAATGGATTGTACCTGGGATGAAAGACTGGGAGTCCTGGCAATTAACAGAACTGGAGCAACCAAGATGTTAGCTTGAGGCTGCCCAGATCGGGTGGACGTGTCCCCGACAGATGGGAAATTAGATCCGGGCAGGGATCCAGAACCCACGGGGGAGCTAAGAGATGAGACCAAAGGAATGGGAACCAAACCTGACGAGGCCAGAATGGGACAGTGAGGATCACTTTGCACCGTAGTCGGCAAGCTTTCTGAAGAAACTTCGGAATGAGAGGTAAAGGTGGATAAGCATGCAGAAGCCCGGGGGTCCAAGCATGGACAAGAGCATCTCTGGGGACTTCCCCTGGTGAGGGAATCAGAGCGAAACACTCACTGCACTTCGCGTTGGAAGGAGATGCGAAGAGATCGCAGCAAGGCTGACCTCATGCAAGGAAAATCTCCTCCGCTACTGACTGTCTCAGAGACCACTTGTAAGGCATCAGAAGGGACCGACTCAATCTGTCCGTTAAAATGTTGGAGCGCCCCAGGATGTGCGTTGCTATCAGAAACCGACCAGTGGAAATCGCCCATTCCCACACTCTCATGGCCTCGTGACATAGTGGGTAGGATCTGGTTCCCTCCTGCTTGTTGATATACGAGACGACCGACATGTTGTCTGACTGAACTGCAATCAATCCGAGAGGGGGACTGTGTGAAAAGCTTCCAATGCTAAAAGCACTGCCCTCATCTCTAGAATATTTAAGTGCAAATGGGTCTCTGTCTGGGACCACGTGCCTTGGATTGTCCTTCCCAAACAGTGTCCACCCCACCCGAGTTGGGAGGCGTCCGTGGTCACTGTGGTGTGGACTGGGGGTGATGCAAAGGGGCATCCTTTTGATATCTCCGGTGAAGTTAACCACCAAAGAAGAGATGTCCTGCAGACGTGACTGATCTTGTTCGGAAATTCCACGGGCAGGTCTAGCTAAGACCACTGAACAGCCAGAGTCCATTGAAGAACCCGCATGTGAAGGCGCGCATAAGGGAGAATAGATATGGTGGCAGCCATGGAGCCCAGAGCTCGGAGAACCTCGCTTGCCTTTGAAGACTTGGAGTTCGCTATCTGAGCTATGTGGCACCTGAGATGTAGAATCCTGTCTGGAGTTAGGAATACCTTCATCTGCAAAGTGTCTAACTGTGCCCCAATGAAGTCTAGAACTTGTACTGGTTGCAAATGGGATTTGTGAACACTGACTGTAATTCCCAGTAGGTCTGCTAACCGAATGAAATAATCTCGGGCCAGACACAAGTGATGCTTGTTGGGCGCAGCAAAGAGCCAGTCGTCCAGGTATGGAAACACCTGAATACCCTGAAGCCTCAGGTGAGTCGCTACAACTGCCATTACCTTGGTGAACACCCTGGGGGCTATGGTGAGACCAAAGGGTAGGGCTCTGAACTGAAAATGACTGGCTCCCAGCTGGAAGCGCAGAAACCTCCTGGAGCTTCTGTGATTTTGATGTACTAGTAAGCATCCTGAAGGTCTAACGAGCACATCCAGTCGCACTCTCTGAGATAAGGTAGAATGGACTGTAGGGTGACCATCCGGAATTTCTGTTTGGCTACCGACAGGTTTAATGTTGACAGGTCTAGAATGGGCCTGAGGTCCCCCGTCTTTTTTGGCACCAAAAAGAACCTTGAGTAGATGCCTAATCCAGACTGATCGGGGGGAGACCTTTTCAATGGCTCGTTTGAGAAGCAGCTTTGAAACCTCTAGAGCCGCAGCCTCCCTGTGAGCGGGTGGAACATCCGGGAGGTGTTTTGTAATATTTGGAGGGGCAACGAAAGGAATAGAGCAATCTCTTGATATTATCTGAAGAACCCAGCGATCTGTCGTAATGGACTCCCATGCCACTGGGTGTAAAGGACAATCGTCCCCCGACTGCCTCCAGAGTAGGACAGTCGGGCAGCCCCTCAGGGCTGCTGACCGGGCCTATCAGAGAAGGGTTCCCTAGACCCGAAATTCCTGGGACCCCCTCTACCTCTGGGTCGGCATCGATCCTGTTCCCCTCTGCCTCTGGGGGAATAGCTGTCCTGAGAATCCCAGGAAAACTGAGATTTTCGGAACCACATCTTCTTCTGCCCTCTTTGATTCCTACAGAAGAACTGCTGAGGGTTAGAGAAGCGGACTCTGACAGCAGACAAAGTCTTCCCATCCTTTTCGCTCTGGACAAGTGCGTCACATACTGTCTTTCCAAAGAGGGAAGAACCGTTGTAGGGAGCATTGATAAACAACGCCTTGAAAGGGTCAGCGAACTGACACAATCTGAGCCAGGTATGACGCCTCATGGCTATGCCTGTCCCAGCCGCCCTAGCTGCTCCTTCCGTGGCATGGGAAAGTAGCCGCATAGATGTGTTTGAGACTGACTTCAGAGTAGACATTTTCACCGAGAACAGCTGTCTGTCCTGTGGCGATAAAGACTCTGGGGGCGACTCAGCGAATTCCAAAGCAAGGTCTCGCTGAAGCCGAATCAAATGTGCCAAATAATTCAGCGCACTGATAGAAAAAGTCACTGAGGAGTATACGCGCTTCCCAAACCTATCCACCGACCTGGACTCCTTGTCTGGAGGGTGGACTAAGGAACTCTCCTGTGCTAGTTCCTTCTTTGTGGCTGCTGTGACCAACATAGCATCAACTGGGGCTCCTTTCGACCAGGGTTGTCTGTCAGAAGGGGGAGAGAAAACCTTGTCAAGGTGTTTGGGGATGGGCTCTATGGTGTCGGGCTCGTTCCATGCCCTTGTGGTGATGAGGTCCACCAAGGGGTCTACTGGTGGGGATACCCAGGAAGTAGATGGGCCCGTGCCAAAGGCCTACAGGAACACTGACTCATCCCCAAAAGGTTTTGGGGCTGACCAACCTCCCCTCTGGTGGAGGATCTCCATAATTTCTCCGAAGGAGACGTCTTCGGTAGGTGACCTGGGAGAACCTTCTCCTTAAGTCAGTGTCAGTAGTGAGTGACTCGGGGGGAGTCCAAGTGCCTCCTTTTGCACTTGCGCTTACAGTGACCCTTTTCAGTGGGACTTTCAGAAGGGGATCCGTGAGCCGCAGGGGTTTTCTCAGGGAAAATGACCTGGGGATCCTCTGGCACGGGCTGTCCCTGAGACAGGATGAAGGGAGTCGTCGCCAAATCCAGGGGGACCTGGGTGGTATCCGAGGGGATGTGCTGGGGTCTCAATCCCTGGGAGAGAACCCTCTCCACCACTTCGAAGGCCGAGGGAGAAGTCCTCCCCAGATCTGAAGTGGGGACCGGAGCTGAAGACAGGGTAGCCTGAGGTCCGAGGGAATGGATCGGATCCAAAAAGGTCAGAGCCAAAGAATCCATTCCCTCAAGTCCGATTCCCTGTCCACGGCTCTGAGAGTCACTCGGACCCGAACAAGTCAGATCCGAGGAACTCAAGGTAACAGCCGGAGTCGAGGTTGGAGGAACCGTCGGCGCCGAGCTACCAGCTCCGAAAAAACACGGATCCAAGAGCCCCGAAGCTGAAGCATGGATCGGGGAAGGAGAGATGGGGCAGAAAAGAGGCATGGAGGTCGCCCCTCCAGAGGGAGAGGGACCTGGCAAGACTCCCATCTGAATTTGGGTCTGAATAAATCTCCACAACATCCTGTCCATATCCATGTCCGATAGGCTCCGAGTTGACCTCTAAGAGGCCACCGACTCGGATCTGGCTGGTCTGCACAATGGGGAGGAGGGCCTCTGGTCCAAATGTTCCAATGGCTCCAGTGAGAAACGAGAAGACCGGAGCCGTGGAGAAACAGGCCTCATGGTCTTAGATGGGGGGGCTGAGAAAGAGCTCCCTGTCTGGGGACCTCTTACGATGCCTGTCCTTTTTCTCCATTTCTTCTCTGCTCCTTTCCTTTTCCTTCTCCTTTTCTTTTTCCTTATCTTTATCAGACCCGCTGATGAGATCTGTCCTTTGAAGACCCATCGCCGGACGAAGAGGGAGGTTGAGTCCCTGTCTGGGTGGAAGGTGACCGAGGCAGATTCCAGCATGGCAGCAGGGAGAAGGCCTTTGGCAACTAGCTTGGCCTTACAATCCCCAAGGGCCCTAGGGTTGAAACCTGAACAGACAGCAAATCGAATGGACAAATGTGCCACTCCTAAGCATATCACACACAGAATGTGACCATCGGCTGGGGAAAGCTTATGGCCACACTCTGTACATTTTTTGAACACAGGCTTTGGCTGGTCAGCCATAGTCCTGCACTCCAAGGTACAAGTACTACCTTTCCAAAAACTACACACACAGATAGGGGAAGGGCAAGACTAACTACTGCTCTATACAAAAGTTTTTTTTTTTTTTTACACCAACGACCAAACGCGATACTACAGAAGGGAAGGGAAATCCTAGTCAAGCACACCTAGATATCAGCAAAACATTTCTACTTACTATCCCCAAGCTCAGAGCAAAGGAGACCACGATGCACACTACTGGCGTGGCAAACAATATCTGAGGGAAGATAGGAGATGGTAGGGCATTATGGGTAAGGGGAGGAGCTTGGAGCAGATGCTAGAAAAAAGTTGCCAGCTCGGATCCGATACGGATCCATATACCCACAGGTTGCAGATAAAATGAAGTTAACTACTTCAGATCCACTGTTAAGCCAGAAGACAAGCCTTAAAACAACACTTCAGAGTGAATGTAACTTTATTTCACTCTTCCATCAATTGCAATAGACTTCTTCAGAAATGAATTACACAAGAGACACGAGCTTAAATACTTGATATAAAATCATGTTAACCAGTCACAATAAAGATACAATTAAAAAACATGTCCAATGCAAATTGCCACTCTACTTAACCCTTTAGCATCCAACTCCTTTAGCCAACCCAAAGTCCTTCAATATTTATTGCATCATTTAAATCTGGCGGTTTACCTGCCCCTAATCTTACTTGCCATTCAGTTTCTTTTTGCTCCACCTAATTTTTATAATTTCCTTCCCTTAAATCATAAGAAATGTGTTCTAGCACTGCAAACAGAAACTTCTTATAAATTACTGTACCTAATGGTATGTTTATATAAGGCATTATTTTCATTCTTTGTTTTAATATCATAAAGATGTTCCTTTATCCTGGTGCCCAACTTCCTAGTTGGGCACCAGGATAAAGGAACTTCCAGTCCTCCTGGAACTTACAGCATTGCTACTGACCACATGGAAGCATGCATCATATCAGGTACTCATGTGTGCATCTACACTGGTGAGCTATGAAAGAAATAAAGCAACTTAGACTTGTACTAATAAGTACAAGTCATAAGTAGACACTAATATCCTTAACAGCTGCAGCTATGAACGTAGATATTCTTTTACCAAACTTCTCCCCTAACCTGGATTAATTATCCGGCAGCAAAAGCAGAACTGGCAATAATTATAGTCTTCAAAATTTGAATCCAATCATCCCTATCAGCAACCAGCAAAGCCTGTTTTGCCTCCTTATCAGTGTGGAACTGATGTGAGCTATGCTAGCACTTGCAGAAAACTTAAAGTAATTCCAGCAAGTTAGGTACTGTCCAGGGTTGAAGGTCTTCAGTTCTCTTTAAAATTTATAACATGTCTTCTTATAAGAAGAAACATCAATAGTTCAATTTGTACCAAAAAGTAAATGGACTGCTTCTCCAATGATTACTTGCTCAGAGGAGGGGGCGGGGGTACTGCTCATAAGATTTGTGCTCCTATTTGGGTTTCTATCATAAGATAGAAAGTTCAAAAAAGAATCAAAAGACAAAATGTTGAAAATGGGAATATGCACTCTCTCCACTGTTCTGCTACCTCAGAGTTGGGATATATATGGGAGTGGAGGGGAGATTCCCCCCCCCATATTAAAAAGGTTCTCAATATTTTGAGTTTTCGATACTATGGGTTTTCAAGGCTTTTGAACTTTCAGTCTTATGACACAGATCCAGCTCTACTCACGGGTGTGGCATTCCGTCTCAAAAATTTTCCTCCTCAGACGCACATAAAGGTAATATTTTTCTCTTCCTTAATGAGGTGGCAAGGAGTTCCGAAAAAAAAGTTATGTACTTACCATAACTTGGTATCGGTGTTATCCTATGTCTTCATTCATCACCACAGCATCTTTGATCAGACACTGGATCCAAGCTGGCAATATTCAACAGACGGATCCAAGACTCTGGCTCTTCCCTCTCCCATAATACCCTACTGCTCTCCAATCACCAGATTGGAGTTTGCCACCATACTCCTGAGCTATTCCTGCCAAGGTAGGAGAAAAACCCACTCCAACTTCCTCCACAAGCAAACCAGGAGGGGGAGGGTGGGTAGGAAATGTGATGAATAAAGACATAGAATAACACAGATGCCAAGTTATGCTAGGTACATAACTCTATCTGATGTTATCCATGTCTTCATTCATCACCACAGGGTCAGAGTCCTCAGCTACCATACATCTTGGGAGGCCTCAAGGAATGAAATGCGGCAGCACTGTGGAGCCAAAGGAAGCCCTACTCCTAGAAATTAAATCCAGTTTGTAATGGGATATAAAGGTATGAAGATTGGACCAGATGGCAGCAGCACATATATCAACAGAAACCCTTGCTACAAGAAGTAGCCACAGATCTAGAAGACTGGGCTCTAACACAACCTGGAACCTCCAGGTAATTCAGAGTGCAGACCATAGAGATGCAGCTAGAAATCCATTTAGAAACAGTGACCTTAGAGACTCGAAAGCCACACCTGTTATCAGAAAAGGCCACAAACAGCTCCCCTGACTTACGAACATCCTTAGTCCTATGTAAGTAGAACCAAAGCTGTCTGTGAACATCCAAGGTATGAAGGATATACTCCCCTCTGCTGGAGTAGTTGGGAAAGAACACTGGAAGCTGGATGCATTGATTAAGGGTTGACTCAGAAGCAACCTTGGGTAAGCGACCAGAAAGGCTGCCCTCCAAAACAGAAACTTGAGATTACAGGAACTGGCAGGTTCAAAAGGGCGCCTAGTCAGAGATGGCAAAAACAAGGAGGTGAAGGGTCCTTAATTGGAAGACGAAGTAGGAAGACCCCTTTCACAAATGCCTCACTAAGCCTAGAAGAAAAAGTGGGCTCGGAGCTCTAGTGAAAATCAGAAATCACTGTCAACTGAAGCTTAATACTGGAAAAACTTGCTCCTTCTTGGAGCAGGGAGGGCAAGAACAAAAGTATATCAGAGACCACGGCAGAAAAAGGATCCAGATACTTGCTCCAGGCCCAGATCGAAAACCCTTTACACTTACTGTTGTATACTTTTTTGGTAGAGGGTTTTCGGGAGGCCAAAATGATGTGTTTAATGGGGGACGCTAGCCTGGACTGTTTGATCATCACTGAAACTGCAAAAACCATGCGGTTAGGCAAAGGGTCCATAGTTTGGGAGAGGAAGCCCCAACGGGTGGGAAATCAGATCATGACAGGAACCAATATCCATGGAAAATACTTCAAACGAGACCTGATGAAGGGGAACCACTGTTGATGAGGTCATAAAGGGGAAATGAGGTTAATTGATGCCCTCAGGCATAGAGGTTTCTGCAGAAACTTAGGAATAAAGGAAACAGGACGTTAAGCATAGAGGAGACCTAGAGGCCAATCGTGGACTACAACGTCTCTTGGAGACTGCCCCTGAGAGGGGGATCAGGGTGAAATACCTGCTGCATTTGTGACTGACTGGAGAAGCAAAAAGATTGCAGCACTGCTGACCCAAACAGTTGAAAATCTGATTCACCACTAAAAGATTGAGGGACCACTCATGAGGACTCTAGACAGATCTGCTGAGCCTGTTGGCCAACATGTTGGAATCCCCTGGTATGTGCATTGTAATAAGAAAGTGGCCGGAGGACATTTCCCATTCCCACACTCATGGCCTTTCTGCACAAAAGATAAAAAAGTGTGTTCCCCCTTGTTTGTTGACATACCAGACAACCGCCATCTTGTCTGTCTAGATTGCAATTGTCCCTCGAGGAAGGCAGTCTTCGAAGGCTTGCAACTATAGAAGAACTGCTCTCATCTGTAGAACGTTTATATGCAACTTCGTCTCTATTGGGGACCACGTGCCTTGGACGGTCTTCCCCCAAAAACACTCCCTACCCCAGGAGGGAGGCGTCCATGGTCACAGTGGCCATGGGCAGAGGGAGAGAAAAGGGCCTGCCTAGAGAGAGAGAGATCCTGTGACTGAAGCCACCACTGGAGGTGATGTCTGCACACAGAGGATGAAGAAGAGCTGACCATTGGACTGCTAAAGTCCATTGTAGCACCCACATGTGGTACCTGGCCAGAAGAACAAGAATGGCCAAGGCCATGGAACAGAGACCCCGAAGAACTAAATGAACTGGGGTACAAGGCAGGTCGAAAATCTGAGTGACCTGTTCTCGTATCAACTGAATTCTGCGCAGAGGCAAAGTTGAATCTCCAACACGAAGTTGAACTGAAATCATATGAACTCCAACCATTGGATTTTGCCAGTTTGACTGTTACACCCAGCTGATGGAAGAGGGGGAAGAAACTGAGTAGCCTGAATTAGTCAATGCTTAGAGGGTGCCATGAGGAGCCAATCACCGAGGTACAGAAAGACCCAAAACCCCTACAGATGTAGGTGAGCCGCTACCACTGACATGCAGCTGGTGAACACCTGGGGGCTGCTGTGGTGAGACCGAAGGTAGGGCTCTGAACTGGTAATGACTGGCCCCTAGCCAGAAGCAAAGATGTCTCCTGGAATTCCTGTCTATCTTGATGTGATAGTAGGCATCCTGGAGATCTACTGAGCACATCCAATCATCCTTGCATAATAGGGGCAGAATGGACTGAGCAGTGACCATCTGGAACTTTGACTTCTTGACTGAAAGATTGAGCTCGCTGAGATCCAAAATAGGATGTAGGTCCCCCATCTTTTCTGGCACTAAAAAGGAGTAAATAACGGATCCTCTTTGTTCTCCTGGGACCTCCTGAATGACTCCTTTGAGAAGTAATTGTTGAATTTCTGTGAGGGTCAAATCCCTCTGACAGGGTGGAACATCAGCGAGATAACTTCTCACGGGAGAGGGTTCCAAA
Source organism: Protopterus annectens (assembly GCF_019279795.1). Taxonomy (NCBI): domain Eukaryota; kingdom Metazoa; phylum Chordata; order Ceratodontiformes; family Protopteridae; genus Protopterus; species Protopterus annectens. The sequence continues at coordinate 836,618,567 of NC_056730.1, read as the reverse complement.
AAGGGAATTAAATAGCCCCTGGAAATGATATTTAACACCCAGTGAGTGAAGTGACTTTTGTCCAGGCTAGTGGGTGTAGGGAAATGCGGCCCTTGACTGCCTCCAGGGCAGAGCAGCCAGGCAACTCTTCAGGAGCGCTAAAAGGGATGCTCAGAGAAGAGTTCCCTGAAGCCCTGATTTTGTGGACCCCCCCCCCCCACCACAAGGGCGGCGGCATCCATTGCAACCTCCCCCTGCCTCTGGAAGAGGATTCATCAGGAGTGTCCTGAAAGGGAGTCTGTGCCTTATGGAACCACATCTTTCTGGTTCCCCATTGGGTCTTTGAGAAGGACTTCTGGGTGGGGGGGGGGGGCAAAAGCTTGATTCCTACTGCAGAAAGAGTCTTCCCTTCCTGCTCACTGCAGGTGTCCTTTATGGAGAGTCCAAAGAGAGTGGAAACCATTGAACGGGGCATTAGTAAATGATGCCTTACAGGGTCCTGTGAACCCGCACAAGCATAACCAGAAATGATGCCGCAAAGCAATGCCCATGTGAGCGGCTCAAAAGGTAGCCTTTGCAGTGTTGGAGATTAGCTTCAAAGACAAATTCGCTAAAGAGGTCAGAGTGGCAAGCTTAGGAGACACCTGCTTGAGGTTCTCCACTGGCAATAACTCTGCAAGGGAGGTTGAAAGCTCTTAAACCAAATCCCTTTGGAGGCAGATAAAATGTGCCAAATACTTAAGTCGCCCTCAGTCCAAAGGCAGCTGATGCATACACCCGTTTCCCAAAATGGTCTATCACCTGGGACTCCCTGTTTGGGGAATGGACTATGGAACTCTGCCAGCTCCTTCTTCATGGTAAGGCAACCACGATGGCATCAACTGGAACACCTCTGCTCCAGAACAAACGTTTTGCAGGGGGGGAATAAGGAATTTGTCAGCCCTCTTAGGAAAAGGCTCCACAGTGTCCGGTTCCTTCCAGGCCCTGCTGGCAATCAGACCTTCTAACTCATCAGCAGGGGAACATCGAGGTAAACAGGCCCGTTCCAAAGGCCTTCAGAAATATGGACTCCTCCAAAGATGGGGGGTGGGGAGACCATTCAGCCTTTGTTTTAGGAGCTCAAGGATGTCTCCGAAGGAGGCATCATTGGTTGGAGATCTGGGGACCCATCTGCTTCCTCGAGGTCCGTATCCTCAGTGAGAGGCTCCACAGGGAGTCCAAATGCCTCCTCTTGTACTTTCCCCTACAATGAACCTTGTCCACTGCGGGTTCCAGGGAGGACTCAGAAGAGACAGGGACTCCCAGAGGGGAGGAAACCCCCTGAAGACTCAATCAGGAAGGCTGACCCAGGACAGGATGTGAGGCCTCACCAGCCAAGGTAGAAAGGCCAGAAGGGACCCAAAGGTGTGGTAAAAGACCCAGACCTGCATAAGGTCCTCTCTACCATCCAGAAAGCAGAGGGGCTGGAAGCGGGCCCTTCTCCCACATCCAAGGGCGAAGACCCCAGAGGGAAGGAACGCATCCGGAAATCTACCCCAACCCCCAGATGATACTGGTCTGGAGCTATTGAAAGCTGAAACACAGAGGAAGGGATTGGTCCAAAAAGAAAGTACCAGACATCCCCCCCTGCTCGAAGCCAGCGTCGACCCCTCTGGCACAGGGCTCACCTCACTCCATGGGTGGAAGAACAGAATAAGCCAGGGACCCCGGAGGGGATGAGAAAGGAGGAATACTCGGCCTCTCCAGATCTGGCAGCAAACTCTCTGGTCCCAGGAATCCAAAGACAACGAAGTTGGATGAGGAGAACGAGAAGCTGGAGGGAAGAAGTTCCCCTGGCCAGATAGGCAGGAGAATACAGGAGAGCCAAATTCTATCCGGGCCTTGAGAAAACTCATCATCCTGTTCATGTCTGAGGGCAAAAGACTCCTAGAAGATCTATAGGAGGAAGAAGAGTGGGTGAACTTGGGAGGAGACCTCCATGAATTACTGCCAGGCTCTGGGGAACAGATCTGATGCCTCAGAGCCGACAGTGGTCTCTGTTTGGAGGTGGAAGGGCCTGCAGGCTCCTCCAAAATAATGATCAGATCCGGTGGCTTAATTGGTTCTGCAGCTGGATCCAGGACTGGCCCCACCTTGGTCAGATCAGAGGGCCTCTGATCCAGGGAGGACTTGGATCTGACCGAAAGCTCCATGGCTCTCGGCTCCAAAGACGTAGGATCCAACAGCCATGGTTTCTTGGCAGGAACTTGAAGAGAAAGAAAGGACACACACACACACAGACACACACACATGCACACACACACACACACACACACACACACCTCTAAGACTAATGTGAGGGCAGGAATCTTACTCTATAAGACTGCAAAACTAGACTACCCTACATTAAAACACTACAAAAGATAATAAAAAAAGATTGAAAAGTCTTTACTTAACCAGCCAGAGCCAGAGAAATGTGTCTGCACAGCAAGCACGGCAAACAAGATCTGGGGATTGCACAGCAGCAGGTGGGAGAAGGAGGAGCCAGAGCCTTGGGTCCGTCTGTAAAATACTGTAGGCTTGGATCAGATGTTGATCCAAAACCCTGTGGTAATGAATGAAGACATGGATAACATCAGATCCTAAAGATGAGAAGGGTCCATGTTAAATCATCGAATGCTTAAAAAAGTGAACAATGATTTATCGAACCCATGTAAGCGAAAGCTTACAATCTCGAACGCTTAGAGCTGCGTTTTTTTTCCAAGGGGAAAAAAAATCGCTGTTCCACAAAAGAAAAAAAAAAATTTAAAACATTACATAAAGTGGGGGGCTCCGCCCCCTACACCTCTCCCTCCTTAAATATACCAACTCCGAGATCGCACAACAGTGATTAAAATGGCAAACTAATGGAAGTGGCCAAGCGAATACTAGGAAAGAATTCACTTATATGCAGTTTCGCTATTTTGCCTTTTCCTGCTTTCCAGTTCGATCTAGACACATTCAAAAGAATGCATCTTCATTTAATAGGAGCCCGAGGAGAAATACTGTTTTAATTCTATCAATAACCTACATTTTGAAAGACGCAGTAGATGTAGCCTCCTGGTTAAGGAAATTAATAAGACAAAGATGCACATTGTTTTTTTTAAATTTAAAAATGTTTATCTAAACAATTAAAAATAGACATGTTACTCTTAGGCTTAGCCTTATGATGAAACAATTACATCCTGAAGAGCATTCAATGAGTTCTTTGCAGGTTTGGAGTTTTCAGACTGTTTGTGTGGGGAACTGAGAAGGCATTGTGCTGTGCCCTTGTCAGTCTGGTGTATTTGAAATGGTATAGATTCCAGTGGCTTTCTCTTGGTCCAAGTAATTTTTCAAAACACCCTTTCAGTAAAGGGTCAGTAAATGAGCATTAGATCTTGGGGTGGCACCGATACTGAACTTGCTCAGAGGTCTGGCTGAGGAAAGCAAAAAGAAACATTCAGTAATCATTCTGTCCCCAAACAAAGATATGAAAACAATCCAACACTCCTCTTATAGGAGTTATCTTTTCTCTTGTGAATATTCTGCAGACTCAGTTGCTCTTAAAACTATAGCTTCTACCGCTAAACAGATCTTTATCTGCTATTGCACAGATGGTAACTTTCTCATTGAAAATAGATGTTAGCTGTCTCTGTGTCACGGAGGGATAGAACCTTGACTATGACTCAACCAATCAGAGTTCAGCTACTGGCTTTGGTGCTTTAACAGCCAACTAGTGGAAAGGAATTAAGAGGTGTGGTTTGCTTGCCTCTCTTAGTATCGAAGTTGAGGGACGTAGTACAGGATGTATTTCACCCTACTAAATCTCTTGTGGAGATCAGGGATAGCAGGAGCCAAGTGCTTGTAAAGGGAAGATGGGGCTGCCTGATGGGATATGTAATTCATGTAAGTGGCAATAATCTCACTACATATAATATTGAACTTGCTGGTTGGGGAGGACAGAAAAAGCAAAAAGCCAATTGCTGTACTGAGACTGGCAGGAATAAATATGAGCAATTACAAGTAACACAAATTTATTTATCCACTTTTTGTCCAAAGAACTTCATCAGAAAAAACGTTGCATTCAAATACAAATCTTTTTATATAAAAACATAATAGGATAATTTATTTATTTACATTTGTTTACTGGGAAATTCCGACTGGACGCAGGTCCTTTTTCAATGGATGCCTGGGGAGAGAAAAGCTCCACATAGTGTACATGACAAAATAGAGATACAAAGTTGCAGCAATAGTAAACATTACAGGTTGCTGGCTTTAATACAATAACAAGATATTGATTATCAACAGTATATACAGTAAATGTTGCAAGTTAAGATTGTTACCAATATTATAAATGACAAGAAACTTAGTTGTCAGACAAGATTTTAAAGTATGTAAAGACAACTAGGTAATTCTGACTGTGGTTAGTAGTGGTGGCAGTAAAATTGGGTTAAGAATCTAGGTTGGGGGAAGGTAAGGGTGAGGGTGTTAGTCTGGATTAGAATAAGGACAAAGCCAGTGCAAATTTATGTGGAATTTGAGCGCAGTCTTGAAAAGGCTGCTGGAAGGTAGAGTAGTTATAGAGGGTGGAAGATTGTTCCAAAGTTTAGATATGGTACATGAAAAATATGGCTTCTCATGCTGAGTTTTTGGGTTTGATAACAGTGAGTTGATTTTTGTTGCTTAATCTTAGAGGCCTAGTGGAGTGATAGGGTTGGAGAAGGGTTTGAAGGGAAGGGATGTTAAGGGGGTGTTAAGTTTATGAGCGAGGGTGAGTTGATTAAAGTGAAGGAGTTGTGAGAGTTCTAGCCAGTTTAGTTCTTTAAGGGAGATACAATGATGGCTGCGGTAGGAGGTTCCAGTGGCAAATTTAGCAATTTTGTTGCAACAAGCATCCAGCTTGTGTAGGTCTGTCTGTCTAAGGTTGGTAAGTATGGGGGATACATAGAGTAGGGTGGAGATTAGCTGGGAATTGGCTATGGAGATTCTAGCCCCACCTTGGTTAGGAACTGGCGGCTTCGATATAATGCACCAAGTTTCTTGTGAACTTTTTTTTATTGTGAGATATGTGAGTGTCAAATCTAAGATTGTTGTCTATTTCCATACCAAATAATTTTGTGTGTTCTGATGGAGAGATGATGGCATTGTCTTTGGTGAGAATGTTGAAGTGGGGGGGTGTTTTGGGTGTCTTTGGAAGGTTGGAACGGGAGAAGTTTTGTCTTACTTGGGTTGAGTAGGAGCTGAGCATTGGATAGCCAACTTTCTACAGAACAGAATGATTCCTGTGTGATTTGTTGTTGTTCTGGTAGAGTGGGGGCAGAGCAGATGAGAGTAGAGTCATCTGCTTATTGTATAAGAGATGCTTGTGGGGTGGCAGTATGTAGGTTGTTAGTGAAAAGTGAGAATAGCAGAGGGCCAAGGATAGACCCTTGGGGAACTCAGAGTAACTGGGAGGTGAGGTGACAGGTTATCGTCCCAGATTACTGATTGCTGGCATCAGTGTAGATACCTGTGGAACCAGTTGCAGGCTGGTTGTGAGAAGGAGAGGTTGGGGAGAGTACAGAGTAATAGCTCATGAGATACCATGTCAAAGGCCTTTGAGAGATCTAGAAATATGGCAGTAGAGAAGAGGCCATTGTTTTTGTGATTAAGTACAGTGCTGGTGAAGGAGAGCAGAGCGGAGGTAGTGCTGTGATATGGCCTGAAACCATGTTGGGTTTTGGAGAGGAGATTATTAGCAAGGAGGTAGTTGGGAGAACTGGGTGTTGATACATTTTTCAAGTATCTTGGAGAGAGGGGAGAGGACAGCAATGGGGTCGGTAACTGGAGAGGTCAGTGGAGGGGGTGCCTTCATGGAGGGGAATGATGTGGGATATTTTCCATATGAAGGGAACATAGCCTTCTGTTATGGAACAGTTGATTAGAATTGAAATTGGGTAGGCTACTGTATCAGCTGCAATTTTCAAGTATTCAAAAGGGAGGTTGTTAGCTGTGAGTTTGGTGGGTTTAAGTTTTGACAATAGTCTTTTTATGTTGGAGGTAGGTACTGAGGTGAAGAAAAGAGGAGTGGGGGGTTTAGGGTTAGGAGTTGGGGGGGCTGATATAGGGAAGTGTTGTTGGTTTAGAGATGTTATAGTTTCAGTGAAGTGTTTGTTGAAGGACTAAACAATATTGCTGGATGAGGGGGGAATGGACAGCTGGGGGGGTATCAACCTTCCCTGGGTGGAGGATAGTGTTAGAGGACCAGAATTGCTTAGGGTTGTGGTTGGTAGAGTCTAGGGTGGATTTATAGTACAGGGATTTGTCTAATTTTATATGCTTTTTGGCTTTATTGCACAGTTCAAGGAATGATTGCCTGAGTTATTTTTTGTTAGTTGCCAGTGCTCCCATGCCTTATCTCTGGGTTTCATTAGGGTTCTGGTGGTCTTTTGTAACCATGGGGCATGCCTGGATCTGACTTTGGCATTTTTTACAGGAGCACCTGTGTTTAGGATGGAAAGGAAGGTACTGCTGAAGAAGTGGACAGTCTCATCTAGGTTGAGGTATTTTAGTGGTGACCAGTTCATTTTTTGCAGGGAGGAGATGAAGGAGTTGGGGGTTGAAGTTGGACTTGTTCCATATTTGCCTGTGGATAATGGGCTTGAGACTGAGTGTGTGGTGCCGAATCAGGAAAATGGGGGAGTGGTCACTAAGACTGTCAGATAAGCAGCCTGCTAGGTAAGAGTGAGGGGCTTTGTTGACTAGGATCCATTCAAGTAAGGTATGACTGTTAGGGTTTTTGTTGATTCGGGTAGGGGATTGGATGAGTTGAGTGAACCCCTGGAGATTAAGGTGAATGGTTGGGAGATTGTTATTGCAGGATAGACAGTTGATGTTAAAGTCACAGAGAATGATGGTTTCCTGGGGTAGAGATAGAGTAGCCCAGCTCAGGAGATTTTCTAGGGGTGTAATATTTTGCCCTGGTGGGAAATAACATCCTATGATATTGACTGTTTTGTTTGGGTTTAGTTTGAGATTGGCATAAAGGATTTCTTCATTGTTGTGGTGAAGGGCAGATGACTTCAGAGTTGAATATTGAGGTGGTGTTTAAGTATTAGTGCTACACCACCTCCTTTTTTGGACAATCTGTCATATTCAGGTGGAAGTATTTCCTCACTTTTGATGTGAAGTCTGAGCCAGGTTTAAGTTAGAAAGACAATATCTGGGGAATATATATGCTTATGTTGGCATGTAGTTATTGGATTTTATTGCATAAGCTTCTGATGTTTAGGGACATTATAAGTAGGTCTGTTGGTTTCTTGTTGGCTAGGAGTTGAGTTGTAGGAGGGGGTTGCTTTGACTAGGGTTTGTGGTTGGGTTGGATTTGGGAGGACCAGGGTTTGGATGGATGTCTCCAGCAAGGGCTAGTTTATAGAGGGTGTTTAGGATGTTTTATATACATCGTAAATTGATTATGGTATCTTAGGGATATTTTATTTTTGAGTGTGTTATGTGTTTGACAATGGAGTATGTGTGTATTGGAAGGATGTTTTTGGTGGCAGGGGTTGTGTAGTTATAGTGCAAATGTTTGAGGGAGGGTGTTGAGAGAGTACAGTGGAAGTTGTTGGGGCATGTGACTGTGGAGCCTTGGTAGGATGTAATGTGAGCTAGAACTATGCAGGTTAGGATTGTTATCACATTAGGTAGTAGCATGATTGTGTTGGATGTAGGGGGGCGGGGGTAACTAGTGGTGTAGCTTAATTGGTGGTAATTAGGGGTGGGGTTAAGGCTAAGTATAAATGTAGAGGTACTGGTGGTGGGTGGAAATAGGGGGCAGGGAGGGGAGCAAAGTAAGTGCAGCGAACGGAACGGGCTAGAACCCCCTAGGCTAAAGATTGCAAGGTAAGTGTCTAAATATCCAAATTGTTAGGAGTTATTAGAATCTAGTAGGGAAAAACAATCTACAGACCTGATTTCAGCTGTGTCCTTTCTGGGTAGATACCTAGTTTGAAGCCGACAAAAAGTTGCAGTTTAAGTTCCTTTTTGCCTCTATTTTACAAGTGGGCAATTCCAGTGTATCTACTGGGTTACATTTTTGCCTAAAGCTTTATCTTGATTTACTGATAACTAAAAAGAAAAAGTTAACTGGGGAATGTATTTACAGCTGATGGGGGTGGGGGAGCAGCTGCTGTCCTTAGCCGTGGGAAGAGCCAGTTATTTCTGCTTTAGACCAGGTACTTTCTACAGTATCAGGCTGAGAGGGAAACGTAGCTAGACACCTACAGTAACTTATTTTCTTCTTAAAGCCCGTTAGTCCTTGTGGCTGGTTTCTTCACTGCAGATGCAGCCAATGATTCAGCAAGTGGGGGACTGAGAGAGAACCTGCTCGCAGGGACAGTGGTCACTAAATGAAAAGATGGAGACAAAAATAATTATTACATTAATTAAGGTCTCTGAAAGGGGAATGAGAGAGAAGTGCTGTAAAAAGCAACTGAAATAATAAATTATCACCCAGGCAGGAAGGGTATTGGGTTTAAGAGTAGCAGCACGTTATACTATTTACACAGGTACAAAGTGTTTAGTAAAAAAGGCTCAGGCAACTGTTATGCATTCGCCTATGAAGCCCTTGACATAAAAAAACACCTTACTTGGTGTTATATATCAGATAATTTAGGTAGCCCATGAATTTAAAGAGACAGTTCTATCACAGGTATAGCAGTAGTAAACTATCACAAGCAATTGTATAGAACAGTACTTCAATACTGCAACACCGACATTTACATATCTACATTGCTATAATATTTCTCATGGTACAGCAGTTAAAACACTAAGGATCGCTCTGACTTGGGAGCAAAACAGGACTTGTAGCCATAATATTGCGTTCTGTACTTAACTTATGCTTTCCTTCAAACTGAATCACAGAACACTCAGTCACAATGCTTAGCATCTATTTTAACTAAAAAGTATGTACTAAACAAAAGTGATGAGGAGTAGCAACCCAGTTTGATACTATAGCATCTGTAAATGCTAGCAGCACAAAGCACACTAAGCACCAAGTCAGACTGGAAAATGATACACTGTAATACTTTGTCTACAACTTGTATAAATAGGAGACCAGTTCTGCAACAGTAGCAATGCTGAGAATAACAAAGCAATAGAACAATTGAGTTTGTAGAGACCTTAACTGCAATATAAAAAACAAAGCTCAAACACTTACAATGAGATAAACCACGAGCTGAAGGGAATTGGCAGCTGCTGTGAGTAAGCCAAGATGGCTTCAGGGGTTTAAAAAAACTTTGCTGGGACAATACCTACAAGTGTGTTTTCTGCACTGCCTGCAGATATACATGAGGATAGTGACATTGTTGCTGCTTGGTAACACTGTACTGACAGCCAGTGGGAGGTTTACTTGTACTTCTGCTGGAATTGTTTATATCATTGTATGCATGGGATTAGCTTTTTACATAGGTATGACCTCAAGAGCCTTCAATAACAGAATAAAGGGGCATATTTATGCTTTAAAAAGTAAGAATCCTGATAATGCTCTGTACAAGCACAGTATTACATGCAAGAACTTTATCAATTTCTTTTTGTGTGTGTGTGTGTTGGAACAAGTACCAGTAGGTGAAAGGGGAGACCATAAGAACTTTATAGAGAACACAAACTATGTGGCAGATCAATCTACAAGCTGGCTAAGAACCTGGTTTAAATGAGGTGATTTATATTAAGAGCTTTCTTAAGAATAAGATAAAGTTGTTGCATGCAATACTGTGCTTGTACAGAGCATTATCAGGATTCTTACTTTTTAAGGCATAAATATGCCCCTTTATTCTTTTATTGAAGGCTCTTGAGGTCATACCTATGTAAAAAGCTAATCCCATGCATACAATGACAAAAATTCCAGCAGAAGTACAAGTAAACCTCCCAGTGGCCGTCAGTACAGTGTTACCAAGTCGCAACAATGTCACTATCCTCATGTATATATCTGCAGGCAGTGCAGAATACACACTTGTAGGTACCTTTTCAGTCTATCAGTAAGGGTAAGTATAAACAGAGTACTAACATGCTGTAATAGTCTTTAAATTAAAATTATTTTTGTAAACAATGTATTTTTCCCCGCACAGTCTTCCATAAATCTACATTCCCTTTTATAATCCACCAATTGTCCTGGATTATCGTCCTGATAGCAAAATTGTCTACAGACATATCCAAAGCACAAGATGAACTGTTATTTACATTTCTGTTTAAATTAGTAGTGGACATGTTTTTTGGACATTAACAGGTTGATGTAAAATAGCAGCAAAAAGCTATCTTGCGTTTAACCTCAGCTGCACTAGCAACTAATACAGCATCACTATAACCTTCAGCCAAGAACAGGGAAATACATTTAATTTCTTTGTCAAATATATCATCGGTTGTGAGCCTGGAGGTTCGAATAAACTGCCCATGAGGTATATTGTTCTTTATAAACTTAGGATGATTGCTGTTCTGGTGCATGTACCAGTTGGAAAACATTTTTTCCAAATATACTGCTTCCAAAAGACCTTCCCTTAACATGCCATTTTAACAGAATATCCAAGAAATGTACCTCCAACCCCACAGTAGAGGAAGTGAATTAAAAAAAAAAAAACTTGTAGTATTATTCAATTCATACAAGACTGTTTCACAGTATATGTTGTCTCCTTCTATAATAAAATAGATCATCCACGTAACACTTAAAAAAAAAAAAAACAATTTTTTTTTGTAACTAGCAATATTGGGGAGTATCTTGCTCTCCCACCAGCAAAGGCAGGTGCACCTACAGAACCTATTGCAGTGCCATTTACCTGCTGATAATATTTATCATGAAAAAATAATAATTTTCAAGTAGTATTTCTAAGAGGGAACAAAATTTATAATTTGAATTGTGATGCAATTATTCTACTATCCTATTATGCTTTTAGATCAAAAGATTTGCATTTGAATGCAAATGTTTTTCTTATGAAGTCATTTGGACGAAAAGCAGATAAATAAATTTGTGTTAAATTGCTCACATTCATTTCTTCTAGTCTCAGTACAGCAAGTGGGTTTTTGCTTTTATTTGTGTTTGATTTGCCACTTATTTGCCTTTCATCTTACTTAGAGGATAGAAAAAGTAACATAAAATTCCCTGCTAGCTGCCTGGATGATGTTCATAACTCTCAGTTATATGATATACATATAGTGCTATGATTTTGGCCTAGAGGCATGGAAGACACAAAAAACATAGATGCTAGTGATGACTATCACTTTTTATTGCAGATTGCCTCTTACTTTTTGATGTAATCTCAAATACATCACCATTACAACACCCTAGATTAAAAACTTTTTTCAATTTTGTTCTCTCTCCTTTTCAATATTCTTACTGTAAGGGTTTTCAGTAGTTGCCTTCTTTTTGACTTGCACTTTAGAATAACGTGCATGACACTTATTATTTTTTTAATATTTTACCTGACATTCTTCAGATATAGTTTGTTTTCCAATTTAAGGCATTATTATATGAAAGGAATGCTTTCAATGTTTTCATATTCCTAATTGTCTCTACTTTTCCCATGTTGCTTATCTTTATGGATAACTGTCATATACAAAGCAGTACAAACTTCAAATAGCAAGTCTAAAAAAAAATCACAGACTGAAACGCCTCCCATTCTCAGACCATCAGTCACAATACTTTGGTTATGAGTGCCAACGTGCAATCAAATAACTATCTTTAAATATAATACCATATAAGCTTGCTTGTTCAGTTACTGCAAACAATCTAGGCCTGTCACTCCTTTCAATCACTTTAATGTGTCAAAGAAATGCATTGCCTTTATGAAAAGGGCCTATAATGCCTGCAAATCTACTGGGTTCAAGCTACTATACTGCCCATCTTCGGGAATTATTTCCATATTTTTTTCTTAAGATATTGGCACCAAGTTCACACTGTAAAAAAGGACCTCAAGTGAAAAGAAAAGTGAGACAATGTGGGGAAAGTCAAAGGTTCAACTACATACCAAGGATTCAATACTGAACACTGCCTTTCTCCCACATTCACCCAAACTTGTATATTCTAATTCCATGATCACCATAGCTTGGAGAAAAGGGAGTATGAGAGTGTTTTTTTCTGCCATTCAGTGTCAGCATTACAGCACTTACTAAAGCAGGTCCTGGCATTTCAAACTGTTACCAGTGTCATTCATACGCTATTTATTTCTAATGACATAATGCTTGTATTTCTTTAAATGCATCAACAGCCAAATGACACAGAAAGAACTGCTTAGTCTTTTATGAAGTCTCACAGCTTGATGTTGCTGTTGACAGACTCTTGTGTAGCTTGAGTCATTGCAGAGATGCTGTAAATTGTTTAAAACATTACAAAATTAATATTTATTATGTTTATTGTAACTTCTAAAACCCAGTTAAAGACATTAATAATCTAATGAATATGTCTACTGTAAAGACCAGCCTTTGCTAAACACTTTGTCATTTACAATTCTTTAGAAACACTTATGGTTCTAGAAAAATGAAAATCTGAACCGTGAGGATATAACTTGATTTTTATGTCAAAAAACATAAGATGGAGTGATTAAGTATCACTTTTCTGCTTTTCTTGCTGTCTTAACTAATTCCACCTAAAATGCCAGTTTTTAGCGAATCTGTGATTTAAAAAGTTTGTTATAAAATACAACTCCGCACAGCTCCTCGTGGTGTCCTGCAGAGTGATACAGGCAACAGAGAGACCCAAGAGAGACTTTTCCAGATTTAAGTATTTTTTTCTCTGTTTTTTTGCTCCGACTGCCTTTTCCCGCCTAAAAATGGAATTTCTAACTGATCTGTGCTTTAAAAAGTTTAAACTGCATTTGCCTTCAGCTTTTTACAGTTTTTTGCACTTGTTTTATATAAATTTAAGTCATGTTTGTATTGTATAACGGTTGTAGGCTACACACTAAAGTGCGCTAGCCTGTTTATAGCACTTAGTGTTTTCTGTGTCTTTTTCTGCGGTTTCCTTAAAAAAAAAAAAAAAAAAAAAAATATTCTCTTATCCCGCCTTTGCTTAACTAGATTAGTCCAGATTTCAGGTTTTGCTGAATTCCGGACTGTGGTATAGTTTCCTGTGTTGCCCATATCCTTACTTGGATAGAAGGAAGCTTCTCTGTTCACCAGTGAGAGTAGGGAGCTTTGGGCAGCCTATCTGTCCCTGGAGGAGTGGTCTCATCCCTGAAACTAGTAGCTTATTGGCCGTTTTGGGTCAATTCCTATCTCTTTCAGTTTCCCTGCTTTAAAACCTGCATTTGCGAGGTTATGAGCGATTTTGCGCATAGTGCAGCATCGGGCAGCGCAGCTTAAATGGGTTTAAACTATTCCCGGCTCCACAAAGTCTGCTCTTCACTTTTTGCCTTAGAACTGTTCTAAATCTCAAAGTAAGCACTCTATTTTCATTCTAAAGCCCTGCACTTGCTCGTATAAGTAATCTTATAAGTAAGCACTAATAAACTAAAGCACTACACCCTCTTATACTCCCTTTAAGTACTTGGCTCCCTATTGGTCCTTTTAGATCAGTCAAAAAGTAGTTCCTTATACTATTCTGGCATGTCAAAAAGTCCAGCTGGTGAATCTGGGAATCTTGAGGCAATGTTACAACTGCCTTATGTACACAGACCACCCTCTCCTCCTCCCAACAAGCTCAAATATATGTGAGAGATGCAACTATATAGCCAAACTGGAGGCTAAGCTCTCTCAACCCAGTACTGGAGCAGTCAGTCAGGAGGAGAAGGTAACCACACACACCACAAATCCAGTCTCACATAGACCTATCGCAACAGCAAACCAAACACATAAACACACAAAAAACATACTCGGAAGCTCTAAATAAAAATCTGCCCAAGCAGCAGAGACCTCCAATGCAGACATCCAAGCAACCGCTACCCCACAACAATACCCACGTATCACATGGTTCACAAAGTCAGTGTGCCACATAGTCACAGCCCTTAAGGCTAAACAACACACCTAATACACTTGTAATAGGTGACTCTATTGTCAGACACACTGACGTCACACTCACCAGGCGGAACACAGAGAAGGTCATTGTAAGCTGCCTGTCGGGTGCCAGGATCTGCCACATAACACAAGCACTCAGGCCACTCCAAAGCAAGTATAAATATGATTCCGTCATTGTCCATGCTGGTGTGAATGACCTGAGACGTACCTCCCTGGACTACATGAAAAGAGACATACAGGAGCTCTCTGATCATGTAGCCCAGGCCAATATGACCCTGACCTTGAGTAGCATCTTACCCTCACCAAGAATGATGCCATAGTATAAAGACAAAATGATCAATTTTAACGATTACCTAAAGTATTGGTGTCATTCAAAGGGGATCCAGTGTCTGTCAGCCTGGGATAACATGCTTGACAAGCCACGTTGCTTCGCTAGGGACGGCTTGCACCCGTCACCCCTGGGCTTTCGAATACTGGCTAAGGCTCTTGCCACCCCCATAGTGCCTTTTTTAGGCAAGGCTCAAAAGACAAACCCACCCCCATAGACAACACAAGGAAAAAGAAACTAAGGGTAATGCTGCTCAACACCAGAAGTCTAAACCTCAAGATGCACGCACTCGAGGCTCTCCTCAGTATGGAGAATATCGATATCTGTGGAGTAACAGAAACCTGGTTCAAGGCTCCCGAGAGCACCCCAGCATTACCAGGTTATACCTCATACCATGCTTTTCAGCCCCAAAACTCGGACCGAACCACAAAAGGAGGGGGAGTATCCATATTCATCAAAGATATCCACACCTCCAGGTTAGTGGCACTGTACTAAGCATCGGAGACCATCCATGTGCAACAGTGGGCAAAACTGCCTTTCAGTTTGTACAGACCACCCTCCCAAACTCAGGAACCCCACTCGGCTTTCCTTAGAACACTGGAGAATATGAAGGTCTCTCGAAACACCATTATATTGGGTGACTTCAACTACGCAAACATAGACTGGGAGCACTACTCAAGCCCCAACACCTACCAACGGTTCCTAGAATTTAGAAACTCAAATGCTATGGAACAACTGGACACCACTCCCACAAGAGGGGAAAACATATTGGACCTGATCATCACCAACATGGGGACTCCATGTTCCATACCAGAGGTATACCCCTCATTGGTAAGATCTGACCATAAATTAATCTCACTGGACATCCATATCCCGTCCCCACCCCCAGCCAAGGAAATCACGGTGAAGAACTTCTCAAAAGCAAACTTCACACTTCTCAAAACTGAGGTGGAATCCTTCAAAGCCCCCAGGCCAGTGGAAAATAAGGCCCAAACTGCAGAATCCTTTACAAACGCATTCTATGGACACCTACAGGAATGCATGGATTGTGCTATCCCAAATAAAACCAAGACTCACTCCTCCAAAGGCAGGAGACCTGTCTGGTGGACCCCAGCCATAAATAAGCTATACAACAGAAGGAGGAAGCTACTACATGATAGAGCAAAATCCCAAAAAGGGAAGGCATCTCTGATCAGTATTAGCAAGAAACTATGATCCCTCATAAAATCATCTAAGGCCAGCTTCGAAAGAAAAATTGCACAAGACGCTAAAGATAATCACAAGGCCTTCTTTAGTTATGTCAGGAACCTGGGTGGCAACTCCCAGATATGCTCTGAGTTAGTGCAAAATGACAACAAATACACTGAACCCACAGACATTGCCAACATCCTGGCAGACAGGTTCAGTGCAAACTTCTCCCCCCCCTTCCCTCCCAAAAGGGCAAATGTCTATCCCAACACAGTGTATCCTCCCTGACATCACAGAAGCACAGGTGAGAGCTGCCCTCTCCAAAGCAAAAAACACAGCATCAATGGGACTGGACGGTGTCCCAGGCTGCGTCTTACATGAGCTCCAAGAAGAACTGAACGCTCACATAAAGTCACTGTTTAATCTCAGCCTTACTACAGGATATGTACCCAAGGAATGGCATACAGCAACAGTGGCCCCACTCCACAAAGGTGGTGCCACAACGGACCCCGGAAACTATCGTCCTATACCCCTGACTAACCTGGTCTGCAAAGCTATGGAGCGTATCATCATGGAACTCATAAACAAAGACATTGGGAACTTCCAAACACTGGATCCTACCCAATTTGGCTTTGTTAAGGGCAGATCTTGCCTCTTGAACCTGGTCAACTTCTTTGAAACAGTCACAAAGGCCATAGATGAAGGGAAGGTAGTTCACACAGCCTACCTGGACCTGCAAAGCCTTCGACACAATACCCCACTCGGCATCATAAATAAGCTCACCAGCTTAAATATCAACCCCTATGTCACAAGATGGGTTGCAAACTGGTCCTTAAAAAAAAAAAATATTCTCTTATCCCGCCTTTGCTTAACTAGATTAGTCCAGATTTCAGGTTTTGCTGAATTCCGGACTGTGGTATAGTTTCCTGTGTTGCCCATATCCTTACTTGGATAGAAGGAAGCTTCTCTGTTCACCAGTGAGAGTAGGGAGCTTTGGGCAGCCTATCTGTCCCTGGAGGAGTGGTCTCATCCCTGAAACTAGTAGCTTATTGGCCGTTTTGGGTCAATTCCTATCTCTTTCAGTTTCCCTGCTTTAAAACCTGCATTTGCGAGGTTATGAGCGATTTTGCGCATAGTGCAGCATCGGGCAGTGCAGCTTAAATGGGTTTAAACTATTCCCGGCTCCACAAAGTCTGCTCTTCACTTTTTGCCTTAGAACTGTTCTAAATCTCAAAGTAAGCACTCTATTTTTCATTCTAAAGCCCTGCACTTGCTCGTATAAGTAATCTTATAAGTAAGCACTAATAAACTAAAGCACTACACCCTCTTATACTCCCTTTAAGTACTTGGCTCCCTATTGGTCCTTTTTGATCAGTCAAAAAGTAGTTCCTTATACTATTCTGGCATGTCAAAAAGTCCAGCTGGTGAATCTGGGAATCTTGAGGCAATGTTACAACTGCCTTATGTACACAGACCACCCTCTCCTCCTCCCAACAAGCTCAAATATATGTGAGAGATGCAACTATATAGCCAAACTGGAGGCTAAGCTCTCTCAACCCAGTACTGGCGCAGTCAGTCAGGAGGAGAAGGTAACCACACACACCACAAATCCAGTCTCACATAGACCTATTGCAACAGCAAACCAAACACAAACACAAAAAACATACTCGGAAGCTCTAAATAAAAATCTGCCCAAGCAGCAGAGACCACCAATGCAGACATCCAAGCAACCGCTACCCTACAACAATACCCACGTATCACATGGTTCACAAAGTCAGTGTGCCACATAGTCACAGCCCTTAAGGCTAAACAACACACCTAATACACTTGTAATAGGTGACTCTATTGTCAGACACACTGACGTCACACTCACCAGGCGGAACACAGAGAAGGTCATTGTAAGCTGCCTGTCGGGTGCCAGGATCTGCCACATAACACAAGCACTCAGGCCACTCCAAAGCAAGTATAAATATGATTCCGTCATTGTCCATGCTGGTGTGAATGACCTCAGACGTACCTCCCTGGACTACATGAAAAGAGACATACAGGAGCTCTCTGATCATGTAGCCCAGGCCAATATGACCCTGACCTTGAGTAGCATCTTACCCTCACCAAGAATGATGCCATAGTATAAAGACAAAATGATCAATTTTAACAATTAGCTAAAGTATTGGTGTCATTCAAAGGGGATCCAGTGTCTGTCAGCCTGGGATGACATGCTCGACAAGCCACGTTGCTTCGCTAGGGATGGCTTGCACCCGTCACCCCTGGGCTTTCGAATACTGGCAAAGGCTCTTGCCACCCCCATAGTGCCTTTTTTAGGCAAGGTTCAAAAGACAAACCCACCCCCATAGACAACACAAGGAAAAATAAACTAAGGGTAATGCTGCTCAACGCCAGAAGTCTAAACCTCAAGATGCACGCACTCGAGGCTCTCCTCAGTATGGAGAATATCGATATCTGTGGAGTAACAGAAACCTGGTTCAAGGCTCCCGAGAGCACCCCAGCATTACCAGGTTATACCTCATACCATGCTTTTCAGCCCCAAAACTCGGACCGAACCACAAAAGGAGGGGGAGTATCCATATTCATCAAAGATATCCACACCTCCAGGTTAGTGGCACTGTACTAAGCATCGGAGACCATCCATGTGCAACAGTGGGCAAAACTGCCTTTCAGTTTGTACAGACCACCCTCCCAAACTCAGGAACCCCACTCGGCTTTCCTTAGAACACTGGAGAATATGAAGGTCTCTCGAAACACCATTATATTGGGTGACTTCAACTACGCAAACATAGACTGGGAGCACTACTCAAGCCCCAACACCCTCGCCCAACGGTTCCTAGAATTTAGAAACTCAAATGCTATGGAACAACTGGACACCACTCCCACAAGAGGGGAAAACATATTGGACCTGATCATCACCAACATGGGGACTCCATGTTCCATACCAGAGGTATACCCCTCATTGGTAAGATCTGACCATAAATTAATCTCACTGGACATCCATATCCCGTCCCCACCCCCAGCCAAGGAAATCACGGTGAAGAACTTCTCAAAAGCAAACTTCACACTTCTCAAAACTGAGGTGGAATCCTTCAAAGCCCCCAGGCCAGTGGAAAATACGGCCCAAACTGCAGAATCCTTTACAAACGCATTCTATGGACACCTACAGGAATGCATGGATTGTGCTATCCCAAATAAAACCAAGACTCACTCCTCCAAAGGCAGGAGACCTGTCTGGTGGACCCCAGCCATAAATAAGCTATACAACAGAAGGAGGAAGCTACTACATGATAGAGCAAAATCCCAAAAAGGGAAGGCATCTCTGATCAGTATTAGCAAGAAACTACGATCCCTCATAAAATCATCTAAGGCCAGCTTCGAAAGAAAAATTGCACAAGACGCTAAAGATAATCACAAGGCCTTCTTTAGTTATGTCAGGAACCTGGGTGGCAACTCCCAGATATGCTCTGAGTTAGTGCAAAATGACAACAAATACACTGAACCCACAGACATTGCCAACATCCTGGCAGACAGGTTCAGTGCAAACTTCTCACCCCCTTCCCTCCCAAAAGGGCAAATGTCTATCCCAACACAGTGTATCCTCCCTGACATCACAGATGCACAGGTGAGAGCTGCCCTCTCCAAAGCAAAAAACACAGCATCAATGGGAATGGACGGTGTCCCAGGCTGCGTCTTACATGAGCTCCAAGAAGAACTGAATGCTCACATAAAGTCACTGTTTAATCTCAGCCTTACTACAGGATATGTACCTAAGGAATGGCATACAGCAACAGTGGCCCCACTCCACAAAGGTGGTGCCACAACGGACCCCGGAAACTATCGTCCTATACCCCTGAATAATCTGGTCTGCAAAGCTATGGAGCGTATCATCATGGAACTCATAAACAAAGACATTGGGAACTTCCAAACACTGGATCCTACCCAATTTGGCTTTGTTAAGGGCAGATCTTGCCTCTTGAACCTAGTCAACTTCTTTGAAACAGTCACCAAGGCCATAGATGAAGGGAAGGTAGTTCACACAGCCTACCTGGACCTCGCAAAAGCCTTCGACACAATACCCCACTCGGGCATCATAAATAAGCTCACCAGCTTAAATATCAACCCCTATGTCACAAGATGGGTTGCAAACTGGCTCAGGGATAGAACCCACATGGTCAGAATTGCAGGTGCCATGTCAGACTCTAAACCAGTTACAAGTGGCGTCCCACAAGGCTCAGTCCTGGGACCTCTCTTGTTCAGTATATATTTCTCTGAGGTACAGGCTAACACGGGAGGACTATGGCTGACCAAGTTCACAGATGACTGCAAACTGGGTGCCATAATCGACTCACCGACTGACACAAGCATCCTCCAAAAGGGTCTCACAGAGACTGATAACTGGTGCCAGAGTCATGGCGTAAAGCTAAATCCCAAAAAGTGCATAGTCATCCCCTTTGGGAAAAACAAAGTGCCCACAAATTACCACATAGGTGGTAATCCATTAAGTACGGAAGAAGTAATTAAGGATTTGGGGACGCAAGTAGATAGCAATCTCTCCTTTGACAATCACGTTGCCAAAGTGGTTAGAAAGACCTTCTATATAGCCCACCTTATCACGAAAGGGTTCATAACTAGATCAAGAGAGGTCATTGTGCCCCTCTACTCATTACTCATCAGGCCCATAATTGAATACAATGCCCCATTTGGGATGTACCTTACCAGACACCTGCAGCAACTGGAAAGACCCCAAAAGTACCTCACCAAGAGGATCAAGGGACTCAAACAGATGCCCTACACAGTTAGGCTAAAGAAACTCCAGCTCTACTCAGTTGCTTACTGCCTACTCAGAGGCAATCTGTGCCTGACGTATAAAGCCATGTCCAACCCAGAATTAATGGACATGCTCCACTTCAGGAAATCCAAATCCCTTAGAGCTACACACTCCAGGGACTTAAACCTCAGCACAGAAATAAATAGGACATGCTGGAGGAACAGATTCATATTCCAGAGGCTGCCCTCACTCTGGAACAAAATCCCAATCCATGTTAGGCAGAGCCCCTCAATGACCCTCCTCAAGAGAAATATTGACAAGTGGATTGGAAATCGTAGGTTTACCCCTGGGATCTCTTCTGTGTCCCTACTAGACAGAGGCATAGTAAACTAACCTTAAAAGGGCTATCTTCTGTGACCTACTATACAGAGGCAGAGTCAACTAATCTAAAAGGGTGGCGAAAGCCAGACACACTCTGGCTAGGCTTATAAATGCCCTAGGGCAGATAGCCTAGTATCAACCTATGAACCTAAATGCAAATTTCTATAGCCCTCTGGAGGGAGACGAACCAAACTCTGGTCTCCAGCAATCCATCCATCAGACCATGAAATTTAAGGCCCTGGAAAACTGAGAAAGCCTGCCAGGCCATGCCATGACGTAGCCTCTACTTTCTGCGAGGGAACTAAACTAACTTGAATGCTACGTTTCCACTTAGATTTGACAGAGGAAGTACAGCAGCATATAAGGTACTGACTGATAATGTCCGTTTATACAAGAAAAAGTTGTTCATGAGGATATTACCATTACACATGTCCTATTTTCAGAGTACACCTGATATTATAGTTATACTGACTAGGGATAATTTGGCAAGGATGGTGGGGAAATTTCTCTGCTCTTTTTGACAAGTATCAATGGATACTGTGTGTGCACCTAAGCTACCAACTTAAGTAGATTGGACCTAGGCTTAAAGGGCTTCCATACCAGGTGTGAACCAGAACAACCAGAGACAGTTCCACTCCAAGGACAATCTCAAAACTAGGATTCTAGGATCCCCACACACACAATATCAACACTGGGACAAAACATGGAAACAGCCAAGGATCTGAGGGACCTGGGAATGGTCCCCTCAACAAATGGACAAGCCACAGGGAAGAGGAGGACCGAGGTCTGGAACCACACTTCCAAACCCCTCACAACACTTGACCACATCCTACGTAAGGGCCTGCTTCCACAAGATCACTTCGACAGTGAGGAATGAATCCTAGATGTCAAGCTATATGTAAGAAAGCTCAATCTCAAAATGTTTTTCCACGGATGAGAAAAAACGAGAACAATACTAGCAATGAGAGAAATGTAAAGTGGAAAAAGCCGAGCGACTTCAGTCCTCCTTTACATCCCACCCTTGCTGCTTTTGAAACTAAATGCGAGGCTGATATCTGCAAAATTCTAAGCAAAGCCCCCAATGGAAGAATTAAAGGAGCTGAAAGATCTCAGCAGAGAAGTCTCAGAGTAACGAAAGCTGACAAAGGTGAGGGGTATTCTTGTGACTGGTACTGCCACATACAACAGTAAGGTTGAAATAATACTTAACAACAAGCAACTGTATTACAAAAACGAGTTAGACGATATTCAAACAATGTACAAAAATACAACAGCAGCTCAGAATGATGCATGGAATGTATCTGTTAAATGCAAGACTATCTGACTACCCCACATCCTAAAATCCCAGTTTTGTTTTGGGGGGGGCAATTATACTGTAATTTCTGAGTACAATACAGGATATCCCTCTCAACAATACTATTTGGAACCACTGTACACAGTGCTTCCACATGATTATTACATACAAGCAGTCACAGTAGCCTACCTCAAGGATAATCTGGCCATGCCTGGTGAAACAGTAGTACTAGGAAAGCTACTAGATCTAGTCCTAACAAACAACCACTTCTACTTTAATCACAGCTACTACACACAGATCCTTGGGATAGCTATGGGGGCAGCTGTGGCCCCCAGCCTAGCCACTGTAGCACTTAGAAAGCGGAAGAATGATTTAATTTACAATAGTGACTACCAGTATTCTATAAAGTGTCGCTTACATTTTACTGATGACATTTTCATCATCTGGGAGAAGGATGAAAAATCTCTGGAAGAATGTATCAACAACATGACTGGATTCCTCAAATTTACTACCTGCATCAACTTCTTGGCATGTAACTGTTTCCATAGACACCAATGGGTAAAAACTAAATGAAAACTCCAGCCATGCTAGAACTTCCAATGAGTGACCTCCCAAACCTCCTGTAACAGAGGCACATGGGATAATATGCAAAGGACCCTTATGAACATCAGGTGTTTCAGCTATATGGCGATTCTGATTGCTCATGACTTTTACGTTTGAAGTCGTTTTAATGGACAATTTCAGGCCAATAAAGCCAAACCCCACTAGCTGAAGCTGGAGTTTTCATTTAGTTTTTACTAGTGTGACCTTCTCACTCTTTGTTTTAATTTGTTAGTTGGGATAATTTGCAGTCACCCTAATGATAATGGACATCAGCTGGGTATAACATCCTTGTGTTTCTTATGCTTAGTCAAACACTCTGCTTGTGCTATGCTGACAAGGTCATAACAAGGCTGAAATATGCATATCCATAGCTAGTGGGGCTTGGCTTTATTGGCCTAAAATTGTCCATTAAAACGACTTCAAACGTAAGTGTCATGGGCAATCAGAATCTCCATCTAGCTGAAACACCTGATGTTCATAAGGGTCATCTGCATATATCCCATGTGCCTCTGTTACAGAAGGTTTGGGAAGTCACTCATTGGAAGTTCTAGCTTGGCTGGAGTTTTCATTTAGTTTTTACTGATTGTTTTTTCAATGTGAACTTCTCATTCTTTGTTTTAATGGACACCAATGGGGGAAGCCATATCAATAACTTGTACAAAAAACTTACAAGAGTCAACATACATTTACACAACCTCAGCGTGCATCCACAGATCACAAACAGGAATGTGCTCAAGTCCCAGGGTATGAGGCTGGCCAGAGTGTCAATAAAAAACAATGAGTTCACCACCAACCTCTGGAACTTAGAAAGAGACTTCCTTGCTATTGGATACAGTGACACAATGCTAAGGATAATTAAAGCCCTAAAATAAAACAATGACCCAACCCTACATGACCCTGCTGGAAGGTTTACTTGATCATACAATAACCTCTAAAGAGACCTCGTACAGAACAGAAAAAGTATGGCCTTGAGTTTCACTAAAGACACAAGGCAATCAGGAAAGTGATCAATGACAATTAGGGCACTGTAACAGTTAAGCAAGTGGAAAAAATGCGGGGACCTGACACCACCTTTGTTTTCAAAACAGCCAAATGTGTGAGGGACTGGCTAGAAAGCAAAGGCAAACCAAATATCATCAACCAGGATACCTATGGTTGTGGGCCTCATAAGTGTAGCTTTTGCCAATACCTCAGCAACTCAAACCACTTTGACTGCCCTATGCTAAAGAAAGAAAAGTGGAGCAACTCAAGAGGTGATTGTAATACTGATTTTTGTAGTATACAGAGCCCAGCTGAATACATCATTGCTTCATTGCCTTCTATTTTGTACATTGTGGTTTATTTTCTTTACACTGTGTTTTACTTGTATTCTGTTTTAAATTACATATTTAAACCAGAAAAGATAACACAGCTGTGTCTCTTGCAAGTCGCACCAAAATTTAATTTTACCCCACCCTTGTGCTGTTGCATTTTTAAACTCAACTGTCTTTCTAGTTGCCTACCTCATATGTTAATTTGACCACATATTTCCTTCCCTCTCCTCTTTCATTGCCTATTGTAAGAACAAAATTGTCATTCTCACTACTAGAGAGGCTTAAACTATATAATGCAGGTGGCGGAACATCACTGTTGGCTAATTCCCTTTCAGCTATTTCAATTTATTGGCCATCCCACTGAATTCCACAGATACAGAATACAAAAGTACCCACCCCATTCCAATCTATCTTGCTCTTTAAAATTGTCTCTCTCTTCACTTAAATAGTTAACGCTTAAATTACTCCCTTTCATATCGAACTGCTTACTGCACACTGCAACTCTTAGAGATATTAACCCATTTTTTTTCCATCTTAACTTTAAAATCTGCAATGTGTAGTCCAAGACCACCAATTACTGGAGAGCCTACATTCTGTCTCTCTCAGTAGTCATTTTGGAATTAGTGCTTGTTTTCTCCTGGTGAGAGAAGGAGTACAGGGACATTTCCCAGAGACTGCCAATCACCAGAAAGTCTAATAACTGCTCTTTAGGTACCAGCTTGGAATTTGTGCTTATATTTTGCCCCTGGTGACACAAGGAGCAGAGTGCATTGATTCCTTGTCCGTTTCTAATTTAGCAGTAAGTGTCAGTGTTGGACATTCCCACCTGGTCTGGTTGCTATTCAAGGCATCTACCAGGAAAAGACTACAAGCCTATAAACCTTTGCATCATCAGGGACAAGACTGTTAATCATCAAATAGCCTACGGCCTGCTTCTCATCTTGGCATTGGTGCTAATGTTTTGCTTCTCGTGAGAGAAGAAGCAAGGAATCATTGTATTCCAGCAGCATGAAGCTGTGGTGAGACTAGCACTCATAGTAGCCAGGCAGCAGCCATTCAGGCAAATCCCCTCTTTTCCTCATTCTTGAGGAAGCTAATTCTGTCTTTTCAGTAAGGACTGCTTGATTTGCTGCTAACTTAACTTTAGAATATTTCCCTTAAAACGTCATCCATACATCATCAGGGTCTACTTACTAGTTTCCCCTCAAGTGTTTGGCAGTGCTCTGTTTAGACACAGACACCTTGAACTGACATTCTTCCTGTAAAAGCACCCTTGAAATCTTGCTAATACTTAGTTGCAGACAGGGCAACTACTTTACAGTGACAAGCACTGACCCCCAGAGTTGCAAACCAGATACTCCTGACATTAATTAATATTTTCACTGCAACTGTTTAAATCAATAAAAAAGGGCCTGTTGCTACAGATATGAACTTCCCCACTATCTCTATTACTAGCTCAGTGGATATGGGCATCATGAGGCAATATAGAAACAACTGGTTGTCAGTAAACATGAAGTAAATTCTCAAACTGTTTAAATGCATCTCTCATATACCATATCAATGTCACTGGAAGCAAAGCTCTCACATAATGGTCAGTAGTACACACGCTGCATCCATCTCACACAGTTTAAAGCAGACACATCCACACATATGCTGAGGCACTTAAATGCAACCTTTCTAAACTCCAAAGACCTCCTAGATGAACTGCACATAACAAATCCCCTCCGCAGCCTTGAAGGCACTATTTGAAAACAGCACCCAGATCAACATATACAACCACATCTCATAGATCCTCTACTTCTAAGCCCCAAACGCAAGCCGCCACACAAGCCAACATTCTGGTCACTAATGTCCCTCACACCAGGCTAAGTAAGGAGAAAGACATGGTTAATTGCTTATCAGGGTCCATGATCAGCCACATTACACACGCTCTTAGGTCACTGAACCACAAGTAACAGTATGATAGTCCATTTGAGTGTAAATGACTCAAGACATACCACCCTAAACTATATGAAGACAGACATCATGAAGCTCCCAGCGTACGTGTCCCAGGCTGGTATGAGCCTAGCTTTCAGCAGCATTTTACCTTCTCCAAGGATAATGCCACAATACAAACAGCAGAAGACTGACTTTGACACCAGAAACGAAGCCAATTATTATTCTAAGGGGGGTGCAATATTTGTCGGCATAGAAGGAGATGGTCAACAGTCCAGCTGCTTTCCCAGGGATGGTCTGCACCTCTTCCCTCTATGCTTTTGAATAGCAGCTAAAACATTGGCCTCCCCATAATGTCTTTTAGGCAATGCCAAACTGAAAGTACTTCCGACATAGCAAATCAAAACCAAGAAAATCTAAAGGTGTTACTGCTCAATGCTAGGAATCTAAACAAGAAACTCTACTCCCTGCAAGCTTTCCTCACCATAGTGTATGCTGACATCTGTGTGGTCACTGAAACCTGGTTTAAAGCTGCACATAGCACATTGGCAGTGCAAGGCTATAATGCCTTCCACACTTTTAGACCAGCTACTACAAAGACAGAGACTAAAGGTGGAGATGTCTCAATTTACTTCAGAAATAAAATATAACTCAAGGCTGGTCAAACAGAACAATGCACCAGAGTTTCTCTACGTTCAAATCACCATAGGCAAAATCCCATACCACTTCCTTGCAAGCTACAGGACCTCCAATTCATAGTCATGGGCGACTTTTATTAACCCAGTATTAACTGTGAATCATATACGACACCAAATATATAGGCACAGATATTCCTGGATTTTGTAAATACAAACTCCCTGGACCAGATTGTCAATACATAAACTAGGGGTGCAAACACATTGGATTTGGTTCTCACTAATGTGGATGAATGCTGCACAATCCCTAGTGTAATGTCTTCTCTGATAAGGTCAGAGAACAAAATGGTCTCCTTTGAAGTAAAAAGGAAACCGGGAACCCTAGTTAACCCTGGAATACTCAGGAACTACTCTCTAATGCTAACTTCCTATTATTAAATGATAAACTGGCAAAATTTCAAGCTCCCATAAACCCAGAGAACAGTTCTGCCTATGTGGAAGTGTTCACAGGAACCCTATACAAGCATATTAATGGCTGCAGAGGCAGCTTTACCTTCTAGGAGAAATACAGAACTAACTGAAAAACAAGCCACCTTGGTGGAATCACATCATCCAAAGGCTATATTAACAGAAGGAAGAAAATAATGGCAACTATGAGGAGGTGTAGTACCCAGCAGAATAAAAGTGCACTCATACTAAAACAAATTGGAGGACAAAAAGTCTACTAAAGCCAAATCTGAGGTAAAATTGGTCTCCCAGGCCAAGGACAAATGCCGGGCATTCTTTAGCCATGTCCGCAACCTCAAAGGCAATACATAATTGTGTGCAGAAGCTCAATGTTAATGGAGCCACCTATACGGAGACAGAAGATATAGCAAATGTACTGGCCAATAAATTCAGCTCCAACTTTACCCCACTTTTCCACTCAACCTCACCACAGAAAATACCATCAAATATAACTCCCTCTACTATTACTAGGGAACAAGTCCTTAATTTTCTCTCTATGGGCAAGAACAATGCATCAATAGCCCCATACAATATCCCAGGATGCCTTGTAAAGAGCATAAAACATGACTTATCAGGTCCTCTCTGGAACGCTCATCTAACTGTAGCCTCCAAATAAGCTTTGTGCTTCACAAATGGTGAACAGCAACAGTCATCCCTATGCACAAAGGTAGGCCATCTACAGACCCTAGAAACTACAGACCCATACGTCTCACTAGACTCATATGCAAAGCCATGGAAAGAATTATGGAAATGATCAATAAGAACTTATAAAACCTCCAGACACTGGACGCAAAAACAGTTTGGTTTCATCAAGGTCAGGTCATGTCTACTCGACCAGGACCACCTCTTTGATAAGGTCACCAAAGCAATGGATGAGGGCAAAATGGTTCACACGGTCTCCCTTGACCTGGCCAAGGCATTTGACACAATACCCGACTTAGGCATGACTGACAAATGCAAGAGGTTAGGTATAATCCCTTATGTCACTCGATGCCTAGCTAGCTTGCTCCCAGACTGGACCCAGGAAGTTAGAATTGTGGAGTCCACTCTACAAAGAGGCCAGTCACAAATGGAGTCCCTCAGGGATCTGTCCTGAGGCCACTCTTTTTTGTCATTTCTTTGAAGTCAAGGTCCATGTCACTGCCTTCTGGCTGACTCAATTTGCAAATGACTACAACTTAGGAGCAGTCATAGACTCCCCCACCAACACAAGTGTTCTCCAGGAAGGGCTGACACAGGCAAACTGGTCTCAGAAACATTGACTAAAACTAAATGCCAATAAATGGATAACAGAATCCTGCAAGGAAGTTATCCACCCTAGAAACTGTCATATTGACAACATAACCCTAATAGCTGACCCAGTAGTCAGGGACTTGGGGACACACAGACATTAATCTAGTTTTTTACCGTCATGAGTCTAGAGTACTGAGGAAATCATTCTATGTTGTGCAACTTTTAAACAAAGGTATGGTATCTACATCCAAGGAGGTCAATGTTCTACTGTATTCGGCATTTATCAGACCCATCACTGAGTACAGTGCTCCCCTTAGTATGCAGCTAACCAAGAATATCCAACAACTGGAATGTCCACAGAGGTTCCACACTAAAAGAATACAGACCAACTAATGTGCTATGCTAACCACCTGAAAGCCCTATCCCTGTATTCTGTCTACTACAGGCTGCTGAGGGGAGATCTATGCCTGGCATATAAGGCATTGTCAGACCCAACCATGGTGGATCTTATGCATATCTGTAAAAAAAAAAAAGCATCAGAATTTGTTCTAATGACTTAAACCTTGTCTGTGATATAAACAGAACCTGCTGGAGAAACAGGTATGTATCCCAGAGACTACCCCTCCTCTGGAACAGGCTCCCCATCCATGTGAAGCAGAGTTCCTCCCTAACTCAATTCAAATGTAACTTGGGCAATTGGATGGGGAACAGGAAATTCATCCTTGGTTTGGCACCTATGTCTCTAATGGACATAACCAGCCTGTAAATGATTCATTTCCCAAGCTCCTGCTTGTAAACGTTTCATCTTCTGAGCCCCTGCTTACACTTAGCAAGGGTACCAGAACTTTTGTCAGAGATTTGGAAAGCATGGCTAGGCTTAAAAAAACCCTTGTAGTCATTAGCCTAGTAGACACCTATGAACCTATACCTGCAATGCCTTATGTGGGAGAAACAATCAACAAGTTCAGAAGAAGAGTTGCACATCATCTCTGACACAAGGCTTAAAGGCATACAAATCCGTTGACAAAACACTGCCTAGCCATCCCTGAACATAATGGCTTCAAGTTTCACATTCTGATTTCTTAAAGATGAGCTCATTATAAGGTAACAAAAATATTGAGTTTGAGAAAATGGAGCCCAAAAAAATGGCAGACAAAACTCAATGCATGCATGGCACCAGGAATGAACTCAATCTATTCAATCAAAAGCTTCTTTGCCCTGAGAAAGCTCCACCATAAAGCCCACTACTAATTTTGTTGGAAAGGTTAATGGCATTTAAGTAGAAGCCAATTGTTAAAAAACCAAGAAGCGCACACTTCTATAGACTTTTGTGACAATTCCAGTGCATAGACTGTTTTTGCAATACTCTCCATGAACAGATAGTTAAACAGGCATGGACTATATATGTAAAATTTCCATTACATTTTAGGCAGTATCTCTATGGATTATTGCAAGCCTCGTTTAACTTGTGTTCCAAATAAAACACTGAATTATCTGTTTTATGTTTCAAAATATTTTAAATATCATTTCAAAAGGTTGTTTTTTGTCACCCCCATACTCACGGAAAAAGCTGTTCTTTTCAAAGGTAAGGAAGAGTTTGAAAGGACTCAGATTTGCCTAATGGCCATTCCCACCTCAAGAAAAAGTAAAGGTGATAATTATTTCATCAAACCTCCAATCTCTGGGAAATAACCACCAAGATCTGTTTGCCTTTGTGTTTCTTACATTTCAGTGTTTCAAAATGATTTTTCTTATAGTCCCTATAAAACCTAGAGTGCTTAGTGGCAATTTCTGCCACAAAGAAACAGATCCGACACGAATAACAACTCCAACTCACTCTCGGTGGCAAACTTCAAGACACCCACGCAGACAGACAATAGAGGTATGACTGCTGAATCCTACACAAAAATGCACTTTATAAGCACCTACACGAGTGCATGGATCGTGCTATCCCTAACAGAACCAAGATGCTATCCTCCAAAAAAAGGAAGCCAATCTGGTGGTCCCCTGCCATAACCAAACTCTACAACAGAAGAAAGAAAGTGCTGCAAAAAAAAGAGTAAAATCCCAAGATTGGAGAAACTCCCTGGTCAGCCTCAGTAAGAAGCGGAGATCCCTCAAAATCCTCCAAAGCTAGTTACGAAAACAAAATCACCACTGTTTCTTAAGACAACCACAAAGCATTCTATAGCCAAGTCAAGAATCTCAATGGCAACACTCAGGTCCGCTCTGAAGTACAGCACAATAGCCCCCCCTCTCACCCCCTAAAGGGTCCAACTCTATACCAGAAGAATGCAAAGTTCCTGTAATCACGGCTGCACAGGTAAAAACCACACTCTCCAAAGCCAAGAACACAGCACCTGACAACATCCCAGGCTGCGTTCTACACGTACTACAGAATGAATTGGCGCCCCACCTAAGTATCATGTTCAATCATAGCCTCACCTCAAGCTTTGTGTCCACTGAATGGGACACAACGACCGTTATCCCACTCCACAAAGGAGGATCCACCGTGGACCCCGGGAACTACCGCCCCATTAGCCTGATGAGCCTGGTCTGCAAGGCCATGGAACGTATCATCATGGAACTTATAAACAAAGACATTGGTAATCTCCAAACTCTGGACCCCACCCAGTTCGGGTTTGTAAAAGGCATATCATGTCTCCTAAACCTGACAGACTTCTCTGGGCTATATGGTCAGAGAGCCCCTCTATGTCTCTTTTCATGTAGTCCAGGGAGGTACGTCTCAGGTCATTCACACCAGCATGGACAATGACGGAGTCATACTTGTACTTGCTTTGGAGTGACTCGAGTGCTTGCATTATGTGGCGGATCCTGGCACCAGACAGGCAGCTTACAGTGACCTTCTCCTTGTTCAGTCTGGTGAGTGGGGACAATAGAGTCCCCTATAACAAGTGTATTTGGTGTGTTGTTTGGCCTTATGGGCTGTGAGGCACACTCGCTGACCCTCTTCAAGTGAAATTTGGATGCGTGGATGGGAAATCACAAATTCACCCCTGGGATCTCTCCTGTGTCCCTGCTAGACAGAGGCACAGTAAACTAATCTTAAAAGGGTACCTCCTGTGACCTACTTTACAGAGGCACAGTAGGCTAATCTAATAGGGAGGCGGAAGCCAAATACACTCTGGCGAGGCTTATAAATGCCCTAGGGCAGATAGTATCTACCTATGAACCTATGAAGCAGTCACCAAAGCCGTAGATGAGGGTAAGGTGGTTCACACAGTCTATCTCAATCTCGTCAAGGCTTTTGACACCATTCTCCACTCTGGAATTGCAGATAAACTCACTAAACTAGGTATAAATCACTATGTCACAAGATGTGTTGCCAAATGGCTCACTGACAGAACCCACACTGTGACAGTAGCAAACTCCAAATCTGACTTCAGACCAGTGATAAGTGGAGTACCACAGGGTTCAGTCCTGGGCCCTCACCTGTTTGGTATCTATTTCTCTGAAGTACAAGCTAACACAGAAGGTCTTTGGCTCATGAAGTTTGCAGATGACTGCAAACTAGGAGCCATATTCAAAACTCCTAATGATGTGGACATCCTACAAAAGGGCCTCACTGAGACAGATGCCTGGTGTCAAAGCCATGGCCTCAAGCTCAATGCCAAAAAGTGCATTGTCATCCCTTTTGGTATAAACTCTGTACCCATGAACTACCGCATAGGTGGTAGTCTACTTAACACCGAAAGTGTGATAAGAGACCTTGGGACACAGGTGGACAGTAGTCTCTTCTTTGATAATCACATTGCCACCGTAGTCAGAAAATCCTTCTACGTGGCATACCTCATCACAAAAGGTTTCTCATCCAGGAAAAAAAGATTTATTGTTCCCCTCTACTCACTCAGTCCCATTATAGAGTACAATGCCCCTTTTGGTATTTACCTCACAAGACATCTACAACAACTGGAAAGGTCGAAGAAATACCTCACATACCAGCCTCAAACAGATGCCCTATGCAGACAGTCTCAAAAAACTCCAGCTTTACTCAGTCGCAAATCGCCTACTCAGAGGCGTTCTCTGCCTAACATACAAAGCTATGTCAACCCCAGAGCTGCTGGACATGCTCCACTTAAAGAAATCCAAATCCCTCTGAGCTACACACTCTAGGGACCTAAACGTTGTCACTACAATAAAAAGAACATGTTGGAGGGATAGATTCCTTTCCCAGAGACTTTCCATACACTGGAACAAACTACCTAGCTAGATCAAACAAAGCTCCTCATTAGCACTCTTCAAGAAAAATCTTGATGATTGAATGGGAAATAGGAAATTCACCCGGGGATCACTTCTGTGGCTCTGCTCGACAGGGGCACAGGAAAATAATTTTCTTGGGTGGCGAAAGCCAGGGTACCTTTTTGGCTAGGCTTATATAGGCCCTATGGTTAATAAGCTTAGTACCTACCTCTGAAAACAGCCACCAAGATATGTTTGCATTTGTGGCCTTGCTTGCTGCATTTTAGAATATTTGTGGGTCGAGATTATCTGTAGACTTTCAGAAACATAAAAGGTTCGTTTCTCTGCATACACTCAATATCATGAACTCTGTGAAAAGGAGTACAGCAAGTTCTAAAACTATGAGCCCACACACACACACACACACACACACACACACACACACACACACACACACACACACACACACACCTATATGTGCAGATGTTTATATAAACCTGTATTATGCATGTAAAACTGCAATGTTGAACATACTGGATCTGGTACACACCAGCCAGGGAGAGCACTGTACCCCCACCTTCATGTGTCTCATCTTCACTACCAAGGTCAGATCACAAAGCTGTCTCATTTGAAGAAAAAAAAATCAACCCAGAAAATACAGCTAAACCAGTAACAGGAAGTATTCAAAGACAAACTACATCTTAAGTGACAGTTTGTCAAAATGCAAGGCTCCCCCCAACCCAGAGACCATGGCCACCCATGCACAATTATTCACAGAGTCACTATACAAACATGTGAATGACTGCACAGAGGCTGCCACTCCTACCAGAAATAAACTCAAAACAAACACTAGAAAATAAACCCTATTGGTGAAATCCTCACCTAAACAAGTATTATAAAGAAAAGGCGAGGTAGTATAATGACTGACCAGATGCGCAGTAGCAGGTGCCACGCAAATCCTGCCCCAGCTGGTTGATGTCTGTCTGTAGTCGTGAATAACCAATATGATGTGGTTCTCATCCACGTGAATATTTATCCCGATGAGGAAGGACATGCACGCGGAATTGGGCATTCAAGGAAACCATTTGTATAAAGTTCAGGAACTATACCTTGTTTTATATTTAAATGCAATTTCTAAGATATGTGTTATCGGACAGTAAAAAGGCATACTTGCCAGTTCATAGTATACTACTGTTTAAGCCCCATCTATATGACTTTTAAAATTAATTTATTTGTTTGTTACCCAGTACTACAAGAATGGCCTTATGTATTTTAAAGGTGAACACTGGTATAAAGGTAAGTAGCGACAGGGCAGTACCGGTGATATGCATCCTTACCTTACTGTTCTCCCTTTACTTTTGCAGGAGGGCATGCACCCCTGCAATCCCCTTGTGGGGGGCTGTGTCCCCCACATCCCCCCTACTTCAATATACCAACTCCGAGATCGCACTACATTGAGGGAGAACTTACTTTAATCAACAATCAATGTATGCATTATGTCTTTGGCAAATCTGCATGTCATGCCAATCATTCATCATTTGCATACGTCATCACAGGCATTAGGCCTGCCAATCACTCTGGCCATGCCCATTCCTGCACGAAACATCCGGTGAGCCAGTACACTACAACACTGAAGAAAACTCATGACTAAAATCGGGAAAGCAACTCCCTTAAAGACAACTGCTCTCTTTTACAACTAAACAAACCAAGACGTTTAAGTCCAACAAGGCCAGTTATGAGGTCAGGATAGCCTCATGGGCTAAGGACCGGAACCTTGAGGTAACACAGTGTGCTGAACCGGTGATGAGCAGTACCACATACACCTATCAGGGTGACATAGCGTATCTACTGGCTGATAAATTAAGCTCTAACTACACCCCCATCATGTGAAATCGACTCCAACATACTTCCTTCAGCTATTAGTAGGGACCAGCTGCTGGCAGCACTCGCTGAAGCCAAGAACACTGCCTCCATGGGTCCTGACAACATCCCCATTTGCCTCCTGAGCAGTCTAAAGGATGACCTAGCAGGCCCACTAGAAGCACCCTTCAGCTACAGCCTTGAAACAGTCTACTTTACAAGTGAACAGAGGGCCACAACAGTCATTTACTGCCTTCTTTTAGGGGGTCACCAAGGCAATGGACAAGGGTAAAATATTGTATACAGTACATCTTGACCTGGCTAAAGCACTTGATACAATACCACACTCAGGCATCATTGACAAGCCTTCTGAGCTAGGTGTAAACCCTTACATAACTTGCTTGACTGCCAGCTGACTCACAGGATGCAAAAAGTCAGGATCGGTTAGGCCACCATTGAGAGACTGGTCACTAGTTGAGTACCACAGTGGTCCATGCTGGACCTACTCCTGTCTGTCATCTACTTCTCAGAAACAAGTGGAACACTAAAGGCCTCTGGCTTACTAAGTTCACAGATGACCAAATTGGTAGCTATTACAGATTCCTCCTAAATAAACATTGTGCAAGTAGGTTTAACACAGACAAATGATTGGTGCCAAAGTCATGGCCTAAACCTTAATGCCAAAAACTGCATTGCAATGCCCTTCAGGAAACGGTCAATGCAAGTTAATTATTCCATTGATAAAATGCCTATAAAAGAGTTGCTCTAGTTGTAAGGGATCTGGGAACATATGTAGACTGCAATCCGGCCTCTGACCAACATGTAGCTAAGATAAGAAAATTATTTTATGTTGCCCAACTTATAGGTAATGTTAAGTCCAAGGAAGCTTTACTGCCACTTCGCTCAGAACTTAGCAGACCCATTATTGAATACAATGGTCAGATACATGCTAAAGGAGGAAAACCACTTAAAATAGTTGGAACACCCACAAAGTTTTCTCACTAAGAGAACCCAGGACATGAATATTCTTGTCCTACACTGATCACCCAAAGGCTCTCTGTATTCAGTTCCTACAGGCCGCTGAAGGGATCTTTGCCTGGCTTACAGGGCTTCCTCAGACCCAGCACTGATGGATCTCTTGCACATGTGCAAAACAAACAGCACTGGAAACACTAGATCAAGGGATATGAACTGCACTTGTGATAAACAGAAAATACTGGAGAGACAGATGTGTCCCAAAGGCTCTCTCACTACAGAACAGGCTCCCCCATCCATGTAAAACAGAGTTCATTCCTGACCCTAGTCAAACAAAACCTTGACAACTGGATGGGAAATCATAGATTTACCCCTGGCCTGGCCCTCATGTGCCTTATGGATAGAGAGAGTAAAAAAAAAATGATCCTAACATCACCCTACAAATCCTTAGTTACCTGCCTACTAACATTTCCCCCATATGAGACCCATACAGTTTGGAATGCATGGCTAGGCTTGTAAGGACCCTAGCTAGCCAAGTAACAACCTATGAACGCATGTATTTTTGAGATGGACCTGAGGAAGCCTGAAGGTGAAAGAGTTTCTGAATGTTTACTTTCTGACTGAATTCTGTCCTTATTTGTCCTGTTTTAGTTATTTTTTAAAAGGTATTTGCTCCTTTAAATTGTGGTAAGGTAGTGGTTCATTTCATGTACTGTTGATGAGAGATACCAAACATTGATAAAACATAAAAGGGAATAAGATTTTGTAACTACAGAGTAGCATGTAAACATCAGGTCCAGCCCCTTACTTAGGCAGACCTGGTACCTCCCCCTGGAATGATACTATTTAAGCTGCTTAATTTTCAATCTTGACTCCAACAACACTCATCCACTGTTGAATAAAGATATGCTTAAAACCTTAACTGAAATGATTTTTCTTCTGCTAAGAGAACTTTGTTTACTTTTTATTTTTGCTGAGTTAGTTGTGGCCAGGATCTGACATTCTGAACAGTTATCCTTATTCCTAATCTTTTACATTGCCTCATTTAAAGGACAGCACCCCCCCCAATACACATACATGCACACATACTGCCTCACCAATTTTATCATGGAATGTGAATGCTATTGCTGGTATAGACATTTATATTTATCTATCTAGCCATCTTCTTTGACCAGTTCAGTCCCACTAGGCTAGTAGCCATTTCAGGGGACACCAAAGATGGTATTTGTATTACTAGGGGAAATTTGGTCATGGTATCAGGGAACTCACCCTATTCTTCATTGTTATACTGAGTTGCTTTATATATCCTTAAGATAATCCAATTAAATATTTTATTTTATTTCATTTAATTATTCATTTAGTCTAATTGCTTAATTAATTGATTGATGAAATGTAATTGTACTGTATTTAAATGCAAGTGGGCATATTGCTAAATTAGATCTGATGAAGCTCTGTTTGTTATTCAATAAATTATTTTATACTTTTATCGTGGTAGTCCGACCAGTTTTCTTCTTCACATTTCATCGTTTTTCTTACTGAGTTGGACTTCTGGACAGCTGCATTCACCTTTTCAGCTTTATTCTTCATTGTTGTGAGAGGAACTCATTTTGGAGGAGCACTTTCTGTTTCCATTCCAGGTGCAGAGGAGGCCCTGAGAAACATGGAGGCAGATGGAGAGAGAAAGAGATGATAGAATGGTGAAAGAAATGAAGGAGACAGCAAATATCAAGACCAGAGAATGTGTGTAGGATTCTAAGGAAACGTTTCAAAGTAACCTGTTTGATGGAGATGAATCTGCAAATGATGGATGTATAATTACAACCCTCCACTCAGGATGGTTGTGGGATGATTTACTTAAAGAAATGGTGGTACAGAGTGAGCCAGAAAATGAAGGTGATGTTTCTTGGGGGCACATTATGGAAAAAATACAAAAAGAGGATGCAGAGATAATCCTGAAGAATAGTGGTGAGATGGAAAAGAAAATATATTCAGAGAAAGTAAAAGAAAGCAAAAAAAGTGAAGGAGCAGAAAAGAAGGCAGAAGAAAATGAAAAACAGACGTACGTGGTAAGGATTCAAAATAAATGAAATAAAGAAATGGACAGGGATGAAGTGCGGAACAATTTAATACCTCTTTTGGGTATGAAAGCACGAGGTAAGAGCATTTATTCTTATTAACAAAAACATTTTGTGACATTATATCTGAGACTGTTTTATCAATGGAAAATGTTCTTGCAGAATATGAAAAAAAAAGACTAGCCTATGGAATCCTTATGCGATACAAGCATTTAAACAGAGTCATGTGCAATTTAAAACAGAGGTAGAAAGAGACTTTGAAAAGACTTTTGAAAGCTTTATGTGAAATAGTACTGGACACTGCAAAAGTTTATGACAAAAGGGGTTTATGGACTGGTGGCTGGGATTGTAATAATGTGTTAAAATAGAAAGAAAAAAAATTACACATATACTAAGCATGATAAATGTGGAGGGGAACAGGGGTGTTGCAAAATACTGGGGACAACCCAAAACATTTTTGTGGAAAAGAACATTTGATAATTAATTATGACAAAAAAAAAAACTTGTGGGGAAATTAGTCATGATGCAAACAAAAAGTGAATTAAAGTGCTATAAATGTAACCAAACTGGACATTTATGGATGGATTAAAAAATTAAAATGGTAAGGAAAAGATAAAGAAAGAAATGAACAAAAAGAAGAAATGTTAAAAGTGGTAGAAATAGAAAAAAATACATGAAAAAAAATAAAAAGGACAGAAGAAGGTACTGAAATAAGTGATGAAGACAAACTGGGACGTAGCAAAAGGAAACAATTCTATTGGTAAAAGGGCAAAAGACAGAAAATGAAATTTTAAAGGGATAATTACACCATAAAAAGAAAGGAAATGGATAAAAAAAGAACATGCACAGCAAATGACTGGGGCTGGTATAATGGTTAAGGTGTTTTACTCAGACACAAGATACAGTGTTTGATTATCACCTTTGAGAAAGAAATTGGTTAAGAAAACTAGCCCAGTAATTAGCTATCAACTTACAAAACCATGAATCTAAGTAAAATGGAAAATAAAAATTTTAGAGTACTTTCTGTAAATGTGAATCATATTAAGAATATGTATTTATATTAAAAGACACAAGATTTTTAATAACTGAAGGAAGACTACAAACAGACACTACGGGGAGGAAAGATAATCTGGAATTTGGGAAATGAGGGATGTTCTGGAATAGCTGTATTCTGCAGAAATACATTAAAAATACTAGATGTAACTTCAGCAAAAATGGCAAGATTAACCATTGTAGATTTAAAATGGAAAGAACAAGTATATAGAAATATAACATTATATGCAGATACCAGTTTTAAAGAAAGGGAAAGCTTATTTCATCAGATTTTAGACTATGTAGTAGTAAATATGAATGTTATAACATATTTTAATTGTGATTTAAAAGGCAAGCATAAAAAGAAAGGAAAATTTAAGAAAATGTTAGAAGTTATAAGCTGTGGTACATTAAAACCTTGGGACAAAAATTCATGGACTTAAAAAAGGGGTATGTATAAAACTGAAGTAGATAGAGTATCAGAAGGTAGTTATAGCAGAATGGGAGGTAGTTGAAACAGTATTTTCTGATCATCTTGCAATATGGCCAGAGAGAACAGAAAACAAGGAATATATATAAAAAAGCAAATAAAAGGGATAAATGAGAAAGCATGGCATGCAAAATTAAAAACTAGAAATACAGTTCTGGAAAGATCATATCACTATGAAAACATTTGATAAAATTCTTCTGAAAGGTTTATGATATTTAAGGATAACTATAAAAAAATGTTTGTTTGTTTTTTTTTTTTACAGGGGCCGTATGATGTGACAAAAGTAAAGAAAAATATAAGAACATATAACAATGCATTGGAAGATATAGAACATAATGACAAAGTATTTTGACAAAGAAAAAGAAATGTATCAAAGAAATTAAGAAAAAATACAAGAATTGTTATACAAACAAAGATTTTTTTACAAGGAAAAAGTGAAGTATCTAGCTATTTAAGCAGATTAGTAAAGGAAGATGGTAGTGTAATAACGAGAAATAAAAAATAAAATAAGTCCAAATAGCTACTGAGCGGAAATCACAAAAACACTGGAGACGTGAAATAATTCCACAAATTTAATAAAAGGTTTAGCGCTTTCATCTAGTGAGACTAGACTTCATCATCATTGGTAGTGTAATAACGAGAAATAAAAAATGAAAAATGCGAAACAACTTTGGGAAAAAGATTATGAATAGTGTAGTACAATATGTACAAGAAATGTTAAAAGAAAAAAGAAATTAGCGAAAAGCATGGAAAGTAAAAAAATTAAAAGAAAAAGAGAATAAACAGTTGTAAAAGGAGATTTGTTTAAACGAACTAGATAAAGTATTAGGCTGAGTAAATATAGACTGGGCTGCAGGCCCAGCTGGAATAAGGTATGAACTGCATAAAAATGTATGGGATTGGCAAAAAAAAAAAAAAAAAAAACATTTTTTAAAGATTTTGAATGAATAAACAATTATGTATTGGACTACTTAAATTCATTATGAAAAATAGAAGACTAAAACTGGAGGCCAACTGTACTGAATAATAATAATAATACTGATAAAAACTTTATGAAAATAATACAAAAGAGATTTGAAATTAAAACGGAAAATATTATGGAAGATAGTATTTATAATACAAAGGGGAATGGTTGTCAAGAATTAGAAATTGGAGATGACAACATTGCAGATTGTGTGAAAATCATGATAGGAGACTTAAGGCATTTGACACAAGTGGACATGGAAATCTTATGAGCAGTCATAAAAGAATACAACACAAGAAAGTTATGACATTATGTTTGTCAGCATATAGTAATAATAAAATAATAAAATAATCCAAAAAGAAAAAAAGCACTGTGAAGGAGTAACACAAGCACCACGCTCAAGATATTATTCAGTCAGCATTCAACTTTAATATAAAACAATAAAACTATAGAGATACATAAATGCTTAACTGAAATCACCACATTTTCGTCTTTTCTATGACAAAGACTTCATCAGATGCAACAACCTAATAAGGAAAAATTTTAACTTTAATCTATTATCTCCCCTTCACAACGATCCAAACCTTAATGTACATAGAACATATATACAAGGGTCTATATCACAACGTCAAACTTACAAAAGTTAGATTGTTGTAATATCGAACCATTATGTTCGAAACTCAACAAAACCAAAGCACAGAACAGCGATTTGTTTCCCTGGGAAAAAAAATCATCGCTGTTCCGTGACAAAACAAAAAAACAAAAAAAACTTAACCTTAAACCTATGGCCCCCACACCCCCCTACTTAAATATACCAACTCTGAGATCGCACCACAGTGGAGGAAATAGCAAAGCCCCAAAAACAGCCCACCGATTTTTTTCCCTGGGAAAAAAGTCGATTGCCGTGGCTTTCTAAACCTTAATGTACATAGAACATATATACAAGGGTCTATATCACAGCGTCAAACTTACAAAAGTTAGATTGTTGTAATATCGAACCGTTATGTTCGAAACTCAACAAAACCAAAGCACAGAAGAGCGATTTTTTTCCCTGGGGAAAAAAAATCATCGCTGTTCCGTGACAAAACAAAACAAAAAAATAAAAAAAAAAAAAACAAAAAAAACTTAACCTTAAACCTATAGCCCCCACACCCCCCTACTTAAATATACCAACTCTGAGATCGCGCCACAGTGGAGGAAATAGCAAAGCCCCAAAAACAGCCCACCGATTTTTTTTCCCTGGGAAAAAAGTAGATTGCCGTGGCTTTGCTATTTTCCACTTTCAGACTTTAGGATTCAATATTACAACATTCAAACTTGTTTTAATTCGACGTTGTAATACAGACCCTATATACAACTCAATGTGTTTCTCCTTTCATTAATTATTTAAGTAAATATAGAATAATGAACTAGGCAGTAAATTAACCCCCTTACTGGTGTAGGTGTGAACGTGTTTGTTAATAAACAGTATAAAACTGGTGTGGGTGTGAATGTGTATGTTAATAAACAGTATAAAACTTATTTTAAAACTTATTATAAAAATGTGTTCAGTTGTCTTAGTGTTAGCTAGAGTAAAAACTCCCTCTACTGATCAAACTTAAATAAAACAGAGTTCCTATGTTCTCTATATTTTAAAACAGTGTGTGTTTAAATAATAAATATTTAAAATAGTGTTCATAGGTAGGTAACTAGGCTATTGGCCCTAGGTCCTATATAAGCCTAGCCAAAAGGTACCCTGGCTTTCGCCACCCAAGAAAATTATTTTCCTGTGCCACTGTCGAGCAGAGCCACAGAAGTTATCCCCGGGGTGAATTTCCTATCTCCCATCCAATCATCAAGATTTTTCTTGAAGAGTGCTAATGAGGAGCTTTGTTTGATATAGATAGGTAGTTGGTTCCAGAGTATGGGAAGTCTCTGGGACAGGAATCTATCCCTCCAGCATGTTTTGTTTATTGTGGTGACAAGGTTTAGGTCCCTAGAGCGTGTAGCTCATAGGGATTGGGATTTCTTTAAGTGGAGCATTTCTAAAAGCTCTGGGTTTGACATAGCTTTGTGTGTTAGGCAGAGATCGCCTCTGTGTAGGTGATATACGACGGAGTAAAGCTGCAGTTTTTTTTTTAGACTGTCTGCGTAGGGCATCTGTTTGGGGCTGGTAATCCTCTTTGTGAGGTATTTCTGAGGCCTTTCCAGTTGTTGTAGAGGTCTTGTGAGGTACATACCAAAAGGGGCATTGTACTCTATAATGGGTCTGAGTGATGAGTAGAGGGGAACAATGACCTCTTTTTTCCTGGATGAGAAACCTTTTGTGATGAGGTGTGCCACGTAGAAGGATTTCATGAGTACTGTGGCGATGTGATCAACAAAGGAGAGACTACTGTCCACCTGTGTCCCAATGTCTATTATCACACTTTCGGTGTTAAGTAGACTACCACCTATGTGGAGAGTTTTTACCAAAAGGGATGACAATGCACTTTTTGGCATTGAGCTTTAGGCCATGGCTTTGACACCAGGCATCTGTCTCAGTGAAGCCCTTTTGTAGGATGTCCACATCTTTTGGAGTTTTGATTATGGCTCCTAGTTTGCAGTCATCTGCGAACTTCGTTAGCCAAAGACCTTCTGTGTTAGCCTGTACTTCAGAGAAGTAGATACCAAACAGGAGAGGACCCAGGACTGAACCCTGTGGTACTCCACTTGTCACTGGTCTGAAGTTGGATTTGGAGTCTGCTACTTTCACAATGTGGGTTCTGTCAGTGAGCCAGTTGGCAACCCATCTTGTGACATAGGGATTTATACCTAGTTTAGTGAGTTTATCTATAATTCCAGAGTGGTGGATGGTGTCGAAAGCCTTGGCGAGATCTAGATAGGCTGTGTGAAGCACCTTTCCCTCATCTACGGCTTTGGCGATTGCTTCAAAGAAGTCTATCAGGTTTAGGAGACATGATCTGCCTTTTACAAACCCGAACTGGGTGGGGTCCTGAGTTTGGAGATTACCAATGTCATTGTTTATAAGTTCCATGAGGATATGTTCCATAGCCTTACAGACCAGGCTTGTTAGGTTAATGGGGCAGTAGTTTCCGGGTTCTGTGGTGGCTCCCCCTTTGTGGAGTGGGATAACCGTTGCTGTGCGCCATTCAGTGGGCACATAGCCTGAGGTGAGGCTATGATTGAACATGGTACTTAGGTGGGGTGCCAGTTCGTTTCAAGTAGAACACAGCCTGGGATGTTGTCAGGTCCCATGGATGCTGTGTTCCTGGCTTTAGATAGTGTGTTATTACCTATGCAGCCGTGATTACAGGAACTTTGCATTCTTCTAGTATAGAGATGGGCCCTTTAGGGGATGACAGGGGGGTAAAGTTAGCATATCTGCCAGGATGTTGGCAATATCAGTTGATTCTGTATATTTAGTGCCATTGTGCTGTACCTCAGAGCAGATCTGAGTGTTGCCATTGAGATTCTTGACATAGCTACAGAATGCTTTGTGGCTGTCTTTAGAGTCAGTGGCGATTTTGTTTTCGTAACTAGCTTTGGAGGATTTTATGAGGGATCTCAGCTTTTTACTGAGGTTGACTAGGGAGTTTCTCCAATCGTGGGATTTTACTCTTTTTTGCAACAGTTTCTTTCTTCTGTTGTAGAGTTTGTTTATGGCAGGGGATCACCAGATTGGCTTCCTTTTTTTGGAGGATAGCATCTTGGTTCTGTTAGGGTTTGCACGATCCATGCACTCGTGGAAGTGCTTATAAAGTGCATTTGCGTATTGTCCGTCAGCATGGGTGTCATGAAATTTGCCACTTCTGTCTTAAGAAGCGTGAAGTTGGCTTTGGAGAAATTTTTTACTGTGGTTTTCCTAATGGGAGGTGGGGGAGGGATGTGGATTTCCAGGGTGATTAGCTTGTGGTCGGATTTGACCAACGAGGGATTGACCACTGGTGTGGAGCACCGGTTGCCCATGTTGGTAATAACCAAGTCTAGGAT
Source organism: Protopterus annectens (assembly GCF_019279795.1). NCBI lineage: Eukaryota > Metazoa > Chordata > Ceratodontiformes > Protopteridae > Protopterus > Protopterus annectens. Next base: position 836,574,849 of record NC_056730.1, on the reverse strand, counting down.
ATTGCTGCCTGGGGTGAGGATGTGGATAAGTTGATCCAAGGCATTGGAATTTATGAATTCCAGAAAACGTTGAAAACAAGAGTTGGTACACGAGTAGTTTTCCCAGTTAATGGTGGGGTAGTTGAAATCACCCATTATTAGGGTGTTAGGTTGTACCCTAATATTTTCCACTGTAACAAGAAATGAGGAGTGGGAATCCTGGGGCATGGTGGGGATCTGTAGCAAGCTATAATTTGGATTGCGGTCTTGCCCAGAGTTAGTTGCACTTGGATAATCTCGGATGCATTATGCTGAGCAACTAGCCTGGAGATGTGGATATCCTTAATGAATATGGACATGCCTTCGCCTTTAGTGTTTCGGTCCAGGTTATGTGGCCGAAAGGTGTGGTGTGAATTATAGCCTGGTAATGCAGGGGTACTCTCTGGAGCCTTGAACCAGGTCTCTGTCACTGCACAGATGTCGATGTTCTCCATTTTATGGAGTGCCTTGAGTGAGTGCATTTTGAGGTTTAGACTTCTAGCATCGAGTAGCAATACCCTCAGATTCTTCTGGCTTGTACCTGTTACGGTGGTGAATTTGTCATTTCAACCTTGCCAGAAAAGGCACTATGTGGGGTGGTTAGAGCCTTAACCAGTATCCGGAATCCCAGGGGCGACAGGTGCAGGCCATCTCTGGCAAAGTATCGTGGTTTGTCGATCATGTCATCCCAGGCAGACAGATACTGGATCCCCTTAGAATGACACCAGAAGCTTAGCCAATAAAAGTCAATAATTTTGTCCTTGCACTGTGGTATCATTCTGAGTGATGGCAGGATGCTACTCAGGGCTAGGGTCATACCTGCCTGGGCTACAAGATCGGACAGCTCCTCCATGTCCCTTTTCATGTAGTCCAGGGAGGTACATCTCGGGTCATTCACACTAACATGGACAATGACCGAGTCATATTTGTACTTGTTGTGGAGTGACCTGAGTGCATGCGTTATGTGGCAGATCCTGGCACCCGAGAGGCAGCCGACAGTAACTTTCTCCTTGTTTAGCCTGGTGAGTGGAACATCAGTGTGCCTGACTATAGAGTCACCTATGATTAGAGTGTTGGGTACGTTGTTATACCTTATGGGCTGTGGTTGAGTGGCACACTGAGTTTGTGGGCTATGTGTCATTTGGGTTATGTTGGGGGGGTGGAGGTTGCTTGTGTTTCTGCTTTGGAGGTCCCTGTTGTTTAGGCAGGTTTTTACTGAGAGCCTCCGCAAATGTAGGTGTGTGTTTTGTGTTTCTATGTGTGTGTTTTGGTGGTGTAGGTTTTGAGGGACTATGTGCTGAGTGTGGTGTGGTGCAAGTGTTTACCTTCTCCTCTTGACTGTCTAGTCCAGTCTTAGGTGAAGAGAGCTTTACTTCCAGTTTGGCTATATAAGTGCATCTCCCACAGGTTGTAGTGTTGGGTGGTAGGAGGAGAGGGTTGTCTGTGTACATGAGGCAATTGCTGCATTGCCCCAAGATGCCCAGATTCATCAGGTAGACAGGAGAAAACACCGTGAGTGACCCTTAGACATGCCTGGATAGGTGCTTATTTGTTAAGTACTAAAAACGGTTTTCCTCTAGACAGTGAGGAAAGTTGAGTGCTGTACTAATTTGTAGCTTATTTAGTGCTTACAATAAGTTCTGAACAAGTGCTGAGCTCAAAGAAACAGACTTGAGTGCTGAAACTAATAAACTGGCTAGTTCTAAAAAACAAAATTAAGCTAGAAGACTTCCCTCCAACACAGAAAGGCTTGGGGGCTTAGAAGCCCACAAATAGTCCTGGACACAGCAAATCTGTATCCAGACTAGACTACCAAACAGGAAAGGCAGGAAACAAGCTTAGAAAATATTTATTTATTTATTTTTAAGTGGAAAGAGAGAAAGGAGGAGCAGAAACTAAGCTGATTGGTCTTCTCAAATGTTCACCCTGTATTAGGTAGAATGAGGTAATGACACTAGACTGGGAGGAGGGTCCCAGATCAAATTTACAGTAGAGGTGGACAACTGCAAAGCCACCAACTATAAGAACAGCATACCAATAGGGACGGAGGGTGGGAAACAAACTGCAGAAATGTTTCTCACAGCAGAAAAGCAGCAGTGAGCCTTTAAATGAAAGTTTTAGACAGCTAAAGGAGCCTCTAGTGAAAGATTTTAACTGCAAACAAGTTATCAGAATCAAACAAACCAACAGATGCTTAATAAAAGTGGACAATTTCCAGTTAATACCTCACACACACTGAAACTAGCTAGAAAAATGTACAGTAGACAAAGTGCTATAAATAACTTGAAAAAATAAGCAAACAACAGGATACTTAATGTCATATATTATAGATCCGAGTTTGCTCAGTGTCCTTCCTTCGATTAGCTCAGTGTGAAAATGAGTGTGCAAGCAACTGCTAAGAATTCTTGCGAATATGTTATTTATACATTTAAAAGTCCAAGGAATAGTTTTCATGTATTAAAAGTCACAATTTTGCTGCTCTCATTTTTAACAGGGGGCTATAGATATATTCTCATTTAACCCAAGGAATACGTTTGCCTGAAGGGTAATCTGCCACCATAGTTCCCTGTATTCGATTCTTTCCTCCCATAGCACCCCCCCCCCCCCCGCTGTGTAGTTTTTCACTTCAAGCACAAAAAATGAAAACTGAGCTTTCTCACATTCCTTAGGAATCTTTAAATAAAGCATTGTTTTCCTTTTTTGTTTGTATATCATAATCATGCTCGTAGATTCTTTTTTTAAGCTTGCATTCGGTTTTCCCTACATAAAAAGCTTCACATTCACCACAGACTGCAGGGTAAACTAAACCTATAGAATGGCAGTTACAATAATTAGTACCTTGAATCCACCCATTCTTACTACTTAAAAATATTTTCTCTTTGTTTAAAATAAATGCACATTGAGAGCAAGCTCCACACTTAAAAGTTCCTTTACTTCTTAAATTCTTCTTATCTTTCATACTGTCATGGTCCTGTTCTAATATATTTTTTTAAATTACATGCTTTTTTATATACGACTTTTACAGGCTCCCTAGGTATATCTGTTAGGTCTGTTAAACCACTGAATTTGCCCCATTCCTTTTGTATCTTATTCTTAACAGTAGCTGCCTATCCATTGTATTCTGTTATAAAAGCTTTACTAAAATTCTCTTCATGCTCATTACCTCTTGTACTGTTCCTTCCCTTGAAATGACATCCCCTAAAATCGGTTTAAATCTCTCCTTTCTCCCCTCTAACTTCTTTTCTGACCTCATAAATTACAAATACTACTAATTTTTTAAAGTTCACTTACAATTATTCCTATGAGACACTACAGTATTTGGATGCACTGATTTACAAAACAGGTGCAGGTTCTAGTTCTAAGATAGTGCACATCCTTTTCACTACAAAAGCAACATTATAAAAGGTCAGTGCATTCGAGCTAGTAGAATGACATCAGCAGACAATGACTGAGCAGGAATGCATTTTTTTAGACAGCTTATTTAAGGAAAGAGGGGATTCTGCAAGTTTAATTTATGAGGTCAGAGAAAAAGTTAGAGGGGAAAAAGGAGAAATTTAAACCGATTTTAGGGAATGTCATTTCAAGGGAAGGAACAGATTGTACAAGAGGTAATAGCAGGAAGAGAATTTTAGTAAAGCTTTTATAAGGTATGAATTAGAAAAATTGTTTTTCCTATGTATCTTAGAATTATAGATAAACTCACTAGACTAGGCATAAATCCCTATGTCACAGGATGGGTGGCCAACTGGCTCAATGACAGAACCCACACAGTGAAAGTAGCAGACTCGAAATCTGACTTCAGACCAGTGACAAGTGGAGTACCACAGGGTTCAGTCCTGATTCCTCTCCTGTTTGGCATCTATTTCTCAGAAGTTCAGGCTAATACTGCAGGTCTCTGGCTAACGAAGTTTGCAGACAACTGCAAACTAGGAGCCATAATAGAATTGCCTAATGATGTGGATATTCTACAAAGGGGCCTCACTGAGACTGATGCTTGGTGTCAAAATCACGGCCTCAAGCTCAATGCCAAGAAGTGCACTGTCATCCCCTTTGGAAAAAATACTGTACCCATGAGCTATCACATAGGTGTTAGCCTACTAAACACCGAAAATGCGATGAGACCTCGGGACACAGGTGGACAGTAGTCTCTCCTTTGACAGCCACATCGCCACAGTAGTCAGGAAATTCTTCTACTTAGCACACCTCATCACAAAGGGGTTCTCCTCCAGAAAAAAGGAGGTCATTGCTCCTCTCTACTCATCCCTCATCAGACCCATCATAGAGTACAATGCCCCATTTGGCATGTACCTCGCAAGACATCTGCAACTAGAAAGGCCACAGAAATACCTCACTGAGAGGATTACCAGCCTCAAACAGATGCCATATGTAGACCATCTCAAAAAACCCCAGGTCTACTCCACCGCTTATCGCCTACTCAGAGGCGACCTCTGGCTAGCATACAAAGCCATGTCAAACCCAGATCTGTTGGACATGCTGCACTTAAAGAAATCCCAATCTCTTCGAGCCACACGCTCCAGGGACCTAAACCTTGTCACCACTATAAACAGAACATGCTGGAGGAATAGATTCCTGTCCCAGAGACTTCCCATATTCTGGAACAGACTGCCCATTCATGTCAAGCAGAGCTCCTCATCAGCCCTCTAAAAAGAATCTTGACAACTGGATGGGAAATGGGAATTTCACCCCGGGGATCACTTCTGTGGCTCTGCTCGACAGAGGCGCAGAAAAATAATTTTCTTGGGTGGCGAAACCCAGGGAACCTTTTTGGCTGGGCTTATATAGGCCCCAGGGATGATAGCCTAGTACCTACCTATAACAGAATACAATGGATACGCAGCTACTGTTAAGAATATAATACAAAAAGAATGGGACAAGTTCACTGGTTTAACAGACCTAACAGATATACCAAGGAAGACTGTAAAGGTCATATATAAAAAAGCATGTAATTTAAAAAAATTATTAGAACTGGACCATAACAGTATGAAAGACAAGAAGAATTTAAGAAGGAAAGAGACTTAAGGTCTGGAGCTTGCTCCCAATGTGCATTTATTATAAACAAAGAGAAAATATTTAGTAGGAATGGGTGGATTCAAGGTACTAAATTATGGTAACTGCCATTCTATAGGTTTAGTTTACCTTGCGGTCTGTGGTGAATGTGAAGCTTTTTAAGTAGGGAAAACCAAACGCATGCTAAAAAAAGAATTTACGAGCATTATTATGATATACAAACAAAAAAGGAAAACAATGCTCTATTTAAACATTCTAAGGAATGAGAGAAAGCTCAGTTTTCATTTGTTGTGCTTGAAGAAGTGAAAAACGACACGGGGGGGGGGGCTATGGGAGGAAAGAATTGAACACAGGAACTATGGTGGCAGATTACCCTTCAGGCAAAGGTATTCCCTGGGTTAAATGAGAATTTATCTATAGCCCCCTGTTAAAAATGAGAGCAGCAAAATTGTGATCTTTAATACATGGAAAATAGTCCTTGGACTTTTAAATGTATAAACAATAACACTCACAAGAATTCTTAGTAGTTGCTTGCACAATATTCTAAATATTTATTATTTTAACACACACAGAACATAGGAACTCTAATGTTTCATTGGGTCTATATTATATCATTGAATGCTTAAAAAAGAGAATGATGAATACTTGACCACATGTAAGCGAAAGCATACAATCTCGAAAGCTCAGAACAGTGAATTTTTCCCAAGGGCGGGGGGGGGGAGAAAAACTGAAATGATACAGGTGGCTTCGCCCCCCACACATACCCTACTTAAATATACCAACTCTGAGATCGCATTACAGTGCTGAAAATGGCAAAGTAACAGAAGCGGCCAAGCAAATTCTTTCCCTGGGAAAGAATTTGCTTAAAAGCCACTACGCTATTTTGCCTTTTCGTTGTTTTAAGTTCAACCAAGACGCATTTGATATAATGCGTCTTCGGTCATCTAATAGGAACCCGTTTTATTTACGTTTGGCCAGTAGAAGGAGCTTTTACACTATCTAACATGAACAGTAACACAACTGAACACATTTTTAAATAAGTTTTATACTGGTTATTAAAAACATTCACACCCACACCAGTAAGAGGGTTAATTTACTACCTGGTTCATTATTATACATTTACCTAATGAATGAATTAATGAAAGGAGAAATACATTATGAGTTGTAAATATGCTCTATGTACATTAAGGTTTGGATAGTTGTGAAAGGAGTTAATCGATTAAAGTTACATTTTTTCCTTATTAGGTTAAATGATTTATGGTATAAAAGGACTAGCCTTGATTGATTTACTCTGCTGCATCTGATGAAGTCTTTGGCATACAATAGTCGGAAATGCGGTGATTTCAGTTAAGTGGTTATGTACAATTATGGTTTTATTATTTTATATTACAGTTGAGTGCTGACCGAATCATATCTTGAAGACTAACAATGAAGAGTGGTGTAAGACAGGGATGTTCAATGATCTGTATACTTTTTGCAATAGTTATGAATGTTAGTGTGTGATAAATTACAAAACGAAGGAGGCAGGGTACAGAACACCTGATGGGTTAAGAATTCCAGCTCTGTTAACATATGCAGATGACATAATAATTGCAAAACAAAAAAAAATTGGATAAAAGAAGTAATATTCTTCTTTCGGCTTTTCCCGGTTAGGGATCGCCACAGCAGAACTCCGGTCCGCTAATGATTGGTAGTAGATTTTTATGTGCCGAGTTACCAGCCCTGATGCACAACCTTCAACGAAGGTACGCCCATTCACGCATGTCTCCACGCAGAAGACGGTCTAGCTGAGAATTGAACTGGACAACGTCTTACTGTGAGGCGACAACACTACCGCAGCACCACCACCGCGGGTTTTTTTTTAAAGAAGTAATAATTTATATAAATGAGCATCTAGAGATGATAGGGATGGCTTTAAATATAGAGAAGATTAAAGGTTTAGGTGATGTAATAAAGATCGGGAGTATATATTTTACAGTGAATGAAATTTATGTGTTGGATATAAAATTTGGGAATAAAGATGTAGATAGAATTAAATGGGAAAAACAATAGAAGAAATAAAACAAACCTGTCTTTCTGGAGAACATATAAATCATCATTCACAAAAAAAGGCTCATTTCATAAATTCAGTACTGATGGGAAAACAGTATACTTAGCAAGTGTATTTATGCTGTCAACAGAATTTGAAAAGGAATCATTGCAGATATTTTTTTTCATTTATATGGTGTGTGACAATAGGAGGTGCTGCCAGCCATGCCAGAGTAGTAGGGTAGTGGCTGTATAATATATGCCAGCACAGCTAGCTGGAAGTTTGCAAAGAGTTATATGTCATTTGCATATCAAACTGATTTGTACATATATTTGTGTTGAAAATCTATTTGTAAAACTGCTTATGTTAAAATGTATCAACAGCATGCCCTGCTGGAAAGAAAAGAAATGTACATGCATTATTGTAACTGAATTAAATGTATATGTTTTAACAGAGGATACCGGAAAAGAAGATGCTAACCTCAGTGCAGCCAACTTTAAAATACATCTGAAATTAAATTACTTTATGGGTTAAGCCATAAAGATGTTATCCCACAGTTCGGAATTGAGCCAGAGACGCAATGTCTGTGCCAGAGAATAGATTTTAGCTCCTGTAGGAAGAGTGGAATGATTTTATTGTTTTATGGTTTCCAAATGCTTTAATAAAACTTAGCTAAAGGTCGTGTATGTACTGTAGCACATAGGTGCTAAACCCTGGCAGCTTCTAGTGATGGGGAATAGTGCAGGAAACAGCGTCAGATGATCAGATGTGTGTGTGATATCATTCTGTAAGCCAGAAATAACATTTAAATATTAGTAAGAGATTGCCCTCAGTATTCTGTCTTGCATCTGACAACAAGGACCACTCACCCACTTTATCTTGCCTTGCTCTATTCAAGAAGTAGGAATAGTAATTCTCTGAATCAGTAAGGAAAATATAGTGAGAACAGTAAGTATTATTTTTCTTTAGAACAACAAAGACAAACGGAAAAGCACCAAAAGTCACCAATAAAGAATAAGTGCTTTGAGCTAGGATGGCGATATAAAAACTTATTTCCAAAAGTTTAAAACACAGCTTTATTAGCACCTCAAAACTGCATAGCGGCTTTTCAACAACACTTTCGTTTTCGTCCATACTACTTGGACTTCATCAGATACAATAAATTAAAACCAATTACACCTTATATAACTTAATAAATTCAAATAAACCAATAAAATTTTACTGGTTTATTTGAATTTATTAAGTTATATAAGGTGTAATTGGTTTTAATTTATTGTATCTGATGAAGTCCAAGTAGTATGGGCTGTGTTTTAAACTTTTGGAAATAAGTTTTTATATCTCCATCCTAGCTCAAAGCACTTATTCTTTATTATTTTTCTTTAACTGTGCGACTCTTTCCATCCGTGTTATTTTCAATATTTCCTGTGATTGAAACTGTGGTGTTTATTGAAAATAGAGATTTCATATTTCCTGTTCTTTTATTATTAAATATATTTAAACTTTTCATTATGGTTAGTCCTTTTACAGAAATATTTTAACCTTTGAGAGTACTTACATGTATTTGGTGACAGCTCTGGCTATTCCTGAAAGCCTGTTTGGTCAACATTTCCATTTGTATTAATATTAATTTCACTCAGTATAACTGGGTACCCTTGCAGGAGCCTTAGGTAGCTGGCTTTGTATTGCCTGGTGGCAGTGATAACTACTTTATAGTCTGGGCAAGAGGGGGCACAGCAGGTAAATCTGTGCCAGCCTTTCCCAGGTGTGTGTGTGTGTGTTTCTCTCTCTCGCTCTCTCAACTACTTGGAGCAGGGACACGAAACAGTGGTTTCACAGAGAGAGTGGTGCAGGACTTGGCTTGGGCACTTGTCAAAGGACCTAACTGTACAGCTGTGCAGAGAGAGAAAAAGAGAGAAAAACAGACCCTGGGCTGAGTGTGTTTTCTGTGTGCTCTTAAACTAAATTGTGCTTGAGGCAGAGAGGTCTGCATCTAGAAATACAGAGTGTATCCATTTGTATTCCAGGTGAATGCCCCTTCTCCATTGTCAGTGGTGAGGATTCAGGCTTCTTGATTACTGGCCCAGAGTGGGGACATCACATGGGTTTCTAGATTAAACAAAGTAAAAAGAGGAATTTTGTATGTAAATAAAGGAGGTTTAGGGTTAATTAACCCAGTGGTATATGCTGCCTCACTGAATTTGTACAAAGTGTTAGTTAAAGTGGAAAAATTAAAAATATGAGAGATTAGTAGTAAAACTGTATAAATACAAGTATGATGCATTTGAGGTATGGTAAAAAAAAGTTAAAACAGAAAGGGTGTATAAGTAAAGAAATAAACTTATCAAGAAAATACGATTTTGTGGAAAATAAAAATTGATGATATAGAAAATGACAGAAAAGTATGGTACAAGAATGTAAGATTTTTTTGTGCAGATTGTTAATAGCTACACTGCCAGTAAAATGAAATTATGCCACATAAAAAGAAAAAAGTGTGAGAATATGTTTATATGGGTCTATTTCAGAAGACCGAACTTTCACTTACCAGACTTTCGTAATGCCGACAACCCCACATCAGAGACGTTATGGAACACCGACTTTCAACTCCAGGTAAGTAAGCACTTGGCTCACTGCAGTGCAGTCTCGGAGTTGGTATATTTAGTTGAGGGTGAGAGTGCAGCCCACCCACATAGGGGGGTGTGGGGGAGAAGCCCCCCATATTGTTGGGTTTGCTTTGCTTCTGTTTTAATTTATTCTTAGGTTGGCCAAGCGGTTACTTACTTGGAGTGGAAAGCCGGTGTTTCAGGACATCAGTCATATGGGGTTGTCAGCAATTTCATTTCAGCATTATGAAAGTCAGGTGAGTGAAAGTTTGGTCTACTGAAATATACCTGTTTACATTGTTGAGAATAAGAAATTATGAAAAAAAAGTTATGTACTCATCATAACGTTCCATGTATTTAGTCCATCTCGCCGAACAATATTACGTGTGGGTTCGGAGCCGATCCTCGGCTCTGACTCGGCCGCTTAGAAAGCCTGAAAACTTCTGACTGGCTCATGGCTAGGAGGTTTCCCATTGTGCATGAGTACATTCCCTAGATCTTGTTTGCTACTAGTCTAACAGGATAAGACAGGAAAAGGACAAAATGTCCAGAAGAATAAACTGTAAATAAAGACGCCCTTTATGGTATAAACCACTGTAGAAAAGGAAAAAACTGTTTCCAGATCCTCCAGGAAGGGGGCTGGTGGGTTTGTAATAATGTTCGGCAAGATGGACTACATACATGGAACGTTATGGTGAGTACATAAACTTCTTTATGTTATGTAGTCCTATCTCGCCCCCATTATTAAGTGTGGGACAGCGTCTCTAGCATCTTGAACGGGTGGCTCACTGGAAAATACTCCTGAGTACCGTGGAACCAAACAAGGCTCTACCCCTGGAAGTTAAATCCAATTTATAATGGGAAATGAAGGTATGAGGGGTAGCCCATGTTGCTGCTGCACATATATTACCAATAGGTGTCCTGGCTTGGAAGGCAGCAGAAGTAGAAAAGGACCTGGTAGAATGCGCTTTGACTTTAAAGGGCAACTCCTTTCCCCGAGAAGTGTAAATAAAGGAAATACAACTACAGATCCAGTTCTACAGTGTGACCTTAGAAACTGGCAAGCCTATTCTCGCCTCAGCAAAAGAAACGAACAGCTGTTCTGATTTTCTAAATCCTTTGGTCCTGCATAAAAACGCAGTTGCCTATGCACATCCAAATGATGGAATGTATACTCTGCTTTATTGGTGTGATTAGGGAAGAACACTGGCAATTCAATTGTTTGGTTTAAGTAAAAATGAGAACAGACTTTTGGAATAAAAGAAGGATTGGTCAGGAGAGAAACCCTGTCTTTGTGAAAAATTAAATATGGAGGTTTAACTGATAGGGCTTGTAGTTCAGAAACTCGTCTGGCTGAGGTTATTGCCATCAGAAAAAGAGTCTTCCAAGACAGGAATTTCAACTGACAACTATGGGCTGGTTCAAAGGGTGGCAAAGTAAGTCTAGACAGGACTAGAGTCAGATCCCAGGGAGGAATGGGATCTTGAACAGGAGGTCTTAACATCATGGAACCCTTAAGAAAAGATTTGCACAGTTTGAGAGACATAAGACTGGAATCATTAATCCCTGCATGAAAATTGGATATTGCTGCTAGCTGAACTCGGAGTGTAGTAGTATAAATACCTATGTCCACCCCACCAGGCATTTTCAGTTACAGCTTAATACTTATGCTGATTGCAAGAGCACTGATGTTGTCTATTATTGTTATTGTTTTTGTCAGAAATGTCAGGTGTTTTATGTGGGTAAAACAAATAGATTTCTTAAAGACAGAATTCTAGAACATCTTCGTGATGTCAAAAATAAGAAACCCACTAATGCACTTGCCCAGCATATTATTAACACAGATAATTTTACATTCCTTTAAGTTTTTTATGCTGCAGCGCATACACAAAAACATTAGAGGAGGGGATATAGAAAATTTTACTGAAAGCTGTGAACAGAGATGGATCATTAAATTGAATGCAGATAAATATCCAGGCCTTAATGGCTCTACCTCCTTGGTGCCTTTCTTGAAAGCAAGACGCCTCAAACATGTTTAATTTTAGGCACCTCATACACCCATTACACTTATATTTATATTTATTCATATTTTAGACATAGACTACTTTTAGTTATACATACATATTGTAGATAGATTTTATGACTAGATCCAGATTTTTAGCCTTTATTTTTATCTATGTTTTTCATAGCTACAGAATTTATGGAGTTTATATCTATGCACATTACTTAGGTCTTTTACCAATAGTTTTGTATATAGTTTTTGTATACAGTTTTTATATGCAGTTTTTACATGCATTTACACGCAGTATTTTATATGTGTCTTTCATATGCAGTTTTCTCTATATGTAGCCTTCTCTACATTTATAAGTTTTATATAGCTTTAATGCCTTAATTGACCTATGACATCAGCGATTGAGTCAATGGTTCCATCTGTATATAAGCAATGGAGTGTTTTATTTTTTTGTCTGATGAAGCAATTAGTTTTGCGAAAGCGCTCACCACTGTTCTTATTTATTTTTTTGTGTTATTAAAGACGCTATTGTGTGGTACCTCAGTGTATTTTTGGTTATATATAGTTCTGAAAGGAACTCTAAAACAATAGTAATGGGAGCTGTAAATGGATCAACTTCTCTGTTATGTGCCCATATAGAAAATGTCTTCCATTTACTGTGATACAATTTTCTAGTCAAAGGCTTGTGAGAAGAGGTAATAATATGGGTTACAGCTGGAGACAGACCATGAAGCCTGACTAGTGACGGAACTGGAGCAGCCATGCTGTCAGTTTGAGAGTATGGAGACTGGGGTGAAGAGAACCTGACATGTGTCAAGAGGTCTGGCACTGGGTCCAGAATCCATGGATAATCTAACAGGTGAGGCTCGAAAAAAGGGAACCAAATCTGACGAGGCCAGTAAGGAGTGATGAGGATCATCTTGCTTCCCAACAACATCGCTTTCTGTATGACCTTGGGAATGAGTGGAAAAGGAGGAAAAGCATGAGTGCATCTCTTGGAGACTCTCCCGTAGGGGGGATGAGGGAGAAAAAGGTGCTGCATTTGGTGTTGATGGGGCTGGCAAAGAGATCGCAGCAGGGTTGTCCCCACTTGTGGAAGATCAGATGGGCTACTTTCTGGTTCAAGGACCATTCGTGGGGTAACAATATTGCCCTGCTTAGCTTGTCCGCTATCACATTGGAAGTCCCCGGGATGTGCGTTGCAATGAGAAAGCGTTGGGAAGAAATTGCCCAATTCCAAACTCGCAGGGCCTCTCGACATAAAGGGTATGATCTGGCCCCCACCTTGTTTGTTTAGATACCAAACCACCAACATGTTGTCTGTCTGGATAGCTATCGTCCTTAGAGGGAAAAAGTCGTGAAGTGCTTGCAACACAAGAAGCACCGCTCTCATCTCTAGGACACTGATATGCAGATGGGCCTCCTGATCTTGCCATGTGCCTTGGACAGTCCTGCCTAGATAATGCCCCCCCCTATCCGGGAGGCATCCGTGGTCACAGTGGCAACGGGTTGGTGCGGTACAAAGAGAGTCCCTGTGGTAAGACGATCTGGCTGAATCCACCAGCGTAGATCCTTTTTGCAAAAATCTGTGATCAGTATCTGGTGATGCAAAGGCAACTGCTGAAAGGACCACTTGGATGACAGGAGCCATTGGAGTATCCTTATATGTAGTCTTGCTAAAGGTTCCAAGGTTATGGTAGACGCCATAGTTCCAAGAAGCTGCAACACCACCTTCGCTTTGACTCTTCGAAGGGGAAGTACCCTGCAAATTTGCTGCACAAGATTCTGTATTCTGTCTGTAGGTAGCCTGGCTATCATAGAAACCATGTCTATGCTTGCTCCTATAAATGTTATAGGCTGAGTGGGCAAAGTTGAGGATTTTTCCCAGTTTATAGAGATTCCCAACTGGGAACAGAGCTTGATTGTGGAAACTCTCGATTGAACTAGACGATGCCTGGTGGTGGCGGTCAGGAGCCAATCGTCCAGGTATGGAAAGACTTGGATTCCCTGACGCCTCAAATGAGCTGTCACTACTGCCATGCATTTGGTGAACACCCGTGGGGCTGAGGTGAGACCAAAGGGCAGCGCCCGAAATTGGTAATGATTGGCTCCCAGCCGGAAGCGTAGGTAACTCCTTGATGCTTTGTCCATCATTATGTGGTAGTAGACATCCTGGAGATCTATTGAGCACATCCAGCCATCTTTCCCTAACAGAGGGAGTATGGATTGTAGAGTGACCATTTGGAACTTGGACTTCTTTACATACTCGTTTAACCTGCTGAGGTCTAAGATGGGTCTCCTGTCTCCTGTTCTTTTTGGAACTTAAAAGAACCTGGAGTATGTTCCGAATCCTGTCTGGTCTACTGGGACCTTTTGGATGACTCTTTTTAATAGCAGCTTTTCTGTCTCTATAGCCGCTTGATCCCTGTAATTGGGTGGTACATCTGGGATCCTTTTAGGAGGGTGTGGTGGAAGGGAAAAGGGTATAGAGTAACCTCTGGTGATAATGTCTTGTACCCACTTGACTCGAGTGAGATTTAGCCAGGCTTCTGGGTACAAGGAAAGGTGCCCCCACGACCAGCTCCAGAGACGCACAGTCGGGTTCCACATCAGGAACGCTGATAGGGACGGTCACAAAAGGAATCGCGACCTCCCTGATTTTGTGGGCCTCCCCTGCCTCTAGGGCGACATCTACCATTATTTCCTCCTCCCCTGCCTCTGAAGAAGGAATCACCCTGTGTAGTCTGAAAAGGTCTCCGATTTCTTGAACCACATTTTACCGCTCTTCTGACCTTTAGGGTAAGGTCTAGAAGGAATGGTAAAACGGACTCCCACGGCAGAGAGTCTTTCCTTCCTGTTCACACCTGGTGAGGGTATCTTTCACCTTGTGTCCAAAAAGAGAGGATCCGTCCACGGGGGGCATTGGTGAATGTAGACTTGAAAGGCTCAGCAAAGTTGCATAGCCGCATCCAGGAATGCCTCCTTAAGGAGACTCCTGAACCCGCTGCCCTACTCGCACCATCAGCTGCATACCAGATCAGCCGTATGGAGGAGTTAATGGATGTGAGAGTAGCCAACTGAGTAGACACTGTAGATGGGACTGCTTCAGTAGAGGTACCCTGAAGAGCATCTCCTAACTCCTTTAGGAGATCTCTCAAGTCTCGTAATAGTTCAGCGATCGGAGTGTAAAAGCCGCTGAAGAGAAGATATGCTTCCCGTACCTATCCATCGTCTGGGATTCCTTACTGGACGGATGGATAGAAGAAGACGTCTCTGCTAGCTCCTTCTTAGTGGCCACAGCCACCAACATGGCATCAACAGGTAAGCCCTTGGATAAAAATTCTTTGTCTTTAGGGGCGGAAAGAAATTTATTCGGCCTCCTGGAGTCTGCCATGCTTTCTGACTCACAAGATCCAGTAATTCATCAAATGGAAGAGAGACGCCCATGAAGCTAAGGGTTGAGACCCGAAAGCCTTCAGGTACACTGACTCCTCATCAGATGGGGTAAAGGTGGGCCAGCCACCTCTCTACCTGAGGATCTCCAAAATGTCTGCAAAGAAGACATCTTCAGAGGACGGCTTAGGGGACCCCCTCCGACTCATACAGGTCAGTGTCAGATGTGACAGACTCAATCAGGGGAGTCTACATGCTTCCTCTTACATGATCTCTTCCGAGTGGGCTCCTCAACGGGGTCCTCTGGGGAGGTCTCGGAAGATCGGGGGCCACCCAAATGGGGGTCCTGAGGCTGTGGGTCTCTGCCATCCCGGGGGAGAGAGGATGCTGAGACTATAGTCAGTGCTTGAGGGAGTACCTTGCTTGAGGGAGTATAGCATTGGTACTTCTATGTGGGGCAGATGAGCTATCCAACATGCTCCTCATCCTCACGAAGCCAGATTCCTCCAGCTCTGAACAACACCCCGGCTCCGAAGAGAGCGTAGATGCCAACGGCTCCAAAAGAATCGGTTCCGAGAACGATGTAGGGTTTGAGCTCACTCGGGCCGATGCACCAAGAGGAAGACTCGGCACCGAAGAAGTTCGGTTCCAAGTGTCCCCCTAGGGGCCGACCGAAGAGCTTCGGACCCTAGACACTTCAGACAGCGCTGAGAGTGTTGGAGGGGAACTTGGCTCTGAGACAACCACATGGGGTGCTGGAGCAGAGGACCTCACTATAGTCGGTACTGGCAATATCGGCTCCAAAGGCCCAATCTGGGTTGGAGGAGGAAAGAAAGCAGGATCGGTAGCAGGAGTCGGCTCCAAGACTGAATGGGTCATAGCCGATAAAAATGTTGGCAAGGCCGACGACTTGAGGTGTCTGAGCACCACTCTCTCGATGTCTTCTTCAGATAGGCTCCTGGAGGACAGTGTGGGAGACCTTGTTCTCTGCAATATAGGTGATTTTAGAGTAGGGGAGACTGGTGGAATGTCTGTAGACCGGCTCCAAAGAGGACTGCTAGTGATCGGCACCGAAACACTTGGTGCAGATACTGCAGGGTCCGTGTCCAAAATCTCAATTGGCCCTGAAGACTGTGGAGCCAAAGAGACCAACTCCAATTCTGGTAACTTCTGTGGAGGCTCAGAGACAGAAGTTGAGGCTGGAGAAGGCCATTTAGAGGTCTTGCCCTTATCCTTTCTAGAAGAATGCGACCTAGCAGGAGGAAGAACTGACAAGGTCTTCCTCGAAGGAAGGTTTTAACATGCTTTTAAAATCAGCTTATTCTTCCATTCCTGGAGTACTCTAGGGCTAAAAGAATGACAAAAGAGACAAGTTTCTTTTAGATGTAAGCAGTACACACAGACGCTATATCCATCGGTGATGGACATTTTTTGCAAACATTTAGTACACTTTTTAAAGCCTGACTGTTTGAGTTCTTTATGTTCCTTGGACATAATGGCAGTAGAGAAAAAACCAACACACTCACACAACAAGAGAGGAACTAGATCCTCTAACTTAAGCAGATCTAGCCCTAACACCCGCAACAAAAATAAAAAGGTTTTACTAGGTTCTCTAACTTAAATGAACCTAGTGCAAGAAAGAAAAAATGGACAAAACTAGCACCTCTAAGTTTAACAGTCTAGTCAAAAACACACACTCACGGGATACCACACACAAACGGCCAACAGGCCCAAGTAAATTTTAAACGACAATAAAGTCAAATCCGGTTAAAGACACAAATTGTTAATCATAATAAGACGATCCGCAATCAGAAAAAAACTTTACAAGAAGCAAAAACTCCTAATAAGCAGTAATAATAATAAAACTGAATCACTTGGCCATGGCCAACCAAAAGAAGCTTCCGACAGAAGACGTGGCAAACCAGATCTGGGGAATGTGCTCATGCACCATGGGATACCTCCTAGCCACGAGCCAATCAGAAGTTTTCAGGCTTTCTAAGAGGCCGAGTCGGAGCTGAGGATTGGCTCCGAACCCACATGTAATAATCGAAGCGAGACAGGACTACATAACATCATGTGTTTTTAAAACATAAGAGTAAAAAAGTTACGGGGAAACTATGTAAAGATGATCTTTTTCAAATATATAAAAAGTGGATAAAATAAACATAGCTATGATTAAATATAGATATTATAAGAACAGAAGTAAAGAATATGTTAAAAGAATAGACAAGTTATTTTATGTCATAAGAGTTATCTTCTTCTTTCGGCTGCTCCCGTTAGGTGTCGTCACAGCAGATAATCTGTTTTCATTTCTTCCTGTCCTCTGCATCTTGCTCTGTCACACCAACCACCTGCATGTCCTCTCTCACCACATTCATAAACCTTATCTTAGGCCTTCCTCTTTTCCTGTTACCTGGCAGCTTCATCCTTAGCATCTTTTTCCCAATATACTCTGCATCCCTCCTCAGCACATGTCCACATCAACGTAATCTTGCCTCTCTGGCTTTCTCTCCAAACCTTCCAACCTGGGCTGACCCTCTAATATACTTATTCCTAATCCTGTCCACCCTCGTCACATCCAGTGCAAATCTTAACATCTTTAACTCTGCCACGTCCAGCTCTGACTCCTGCCTTTTTGTCAATGCCACTGTCTCCAACCCATATAACATAGCTGGTCTCACTACCCTCTTGTAGACCTTCTCTTACTGGTACTAGTATGTCACAAATCACTCCTGACACTCTTCTCCACCCACTCCATCACTCTTACTGGTACTAGTAAGTCACAAATCACTCCTGACACTCTTCTCCACCCACTCCATCCTGCCTGTACTCTCCTTCACCTCTCTTCCACACTCACCATTACTCTGAACTGTTTATCCCAAGTATTTAAACTCATCCACCTTCACCACCTCTACTCCACTCCCTGCATCCTCACCATTCCTCTATCCTCCCTCTCATTCACACACATATATTCTGTCTTAGTCCTGCTGACCTTCATTCCTCTTCTCTCTAAAGCACATCTCCACCTCTCCAGGGTCTCCTCCACCTGTTTCCTACTCTCACTACAGATCACAACGTCATCTGCAAACATCATAGTCCATGGGGACTCCTGTCTGATCTTGTTTGTCAACCTGTCCATCACCACTGCAAATAAGAAAGGGCTCAGAGCTGATCCTTGATGTAATCCCACCTCCACCTTAAACACATCCGTCACTCCCACCGCAGACTTCACCGCTGTCACACTACCCTCGTACATATCCTGTACCACTCTTACATAATTCTCTGACACTCCCGACTTCCTCATACAATACCACAACTCCTCTCTAGGCACCCCATCATATGCTTTCTCTAAGTCCACAAAGACACAATACAACTCCTTCTGACCTTCTCTGTACTTCTCCATCAACACTCTCAACGCAAACATTGCATCTGTAGTGCTCTTTCCTGGCATGAAATCATACTGCTGATCACTAATCATCACATCCCTTCTTAACCTAGCTTCCAATACTCTTTCCCATAACTTCATGTTGTGACTGATCAGTTTAATGCCTCTGTAGTTTCTACAGCTCTGCAATGTTATAGGAGTTATACGGAATGAAAAAAAATAAAATTATGTTTAATGGCAAACCAATTTTAGCAACAATATTAAGTAAACTCAGATGGCTATGGAAAAAGGAGTGGGGGGTCTAAGATTGTATATTTATATATTTGTACATATGTAAATATTTTGCAAATAAGAGTTATCAATGTATATAAATGAAGGACCCTACTCTTCAGTGGATGACATAGTATCTTTTACATCCACCTGAGCTACCACTAACTGAAGTAGGTGGGACTTTGGTATAACATCTCACCTAAAGGATGGCACACTCAAGTGTAGCACCCACATAATGATGTCACTGTAGCATCAACAATCCTATCACCAGAAGCAGGAATAGAACCCACATTCTTCTAGTCTGCACCACCAAATGTTAACTACTGTACATATTGAACCACTGACACTACAGAGAAAAGAGTACTAAATTATATCAAAATTGTAAGATAGAACACATTCGGATAGAAATGGGTATGGGAATTTGGCAAAGAAAATATTTCAAAATGGATATTTAGCAGAGTATTAGGAACAAAGGTAAAGGGAGAAGATCAGAATACTGACTGCAAGATGAGCACCTATGATAGAAGAGAAGGCAGACAATAATGGTAGATTTGTAGTAATTATTAGTCAATGGCAGGGAGGGAGGATTATACTGATTTGCACTTATGTTCCATTTAGAAGTGGTATTATGGAACTTGAATTTTATGAGAAATAAATTAGTTTCCAGCAGGGAATAGTGTTTATGAGTGGGAACTGGAACCTGACTTGTAATAATGAGGACGGATCAGGTGAACATAGTACGGAAAATGTAACAAAAGGTAGATTTTGGAAGAAATATGAGAATATATAGGTCAGAATTCATGAATCTACTAACAGAAAATAATGTAAATTTTGTCTGAACTACTAAGGTACAAAAACTGGGCAGAAATTACATTTCTCAGGATAATGGATATTTACTCGAAAGCTTTGACACATCCAATAACTATTTCACACCATGTACCAATAAAGACTAAGATGATGTAGGGCAATGAAGTAGAAATGAGAAACTGGTGCTTTCCCACTTAGTTGTTCAAGAGAGGAATTTATGGAATGGTAGTAGAAGTAATTCAAGAGTTATTAGGGAAGATAAACATTCCTTCCAAAGGGACAGCCAGGGATTTTAAAAATACAGAAGAAACAGAGAAAGAGATATTATTATAAACAATAATATGAATTTAGAGGAGCTGTAAAAGGTTAAAGTACTGCAGAAGGGGAATCTCAAAGAACAAAAGGAGGAATTGCTGAATGCTAAAGGGAAAATAGGGGAGAATTTGGAAAATGTGAGTTTAGAAAGACTGTCGTTAAGCAAGTATTTTTAATTGGCTTCACAGCACAAAAATATTAGCACAATAACTTGGGCAGACAAGACACAGAAAGGGTTATCCACCTTAGGAAGAAAACTAACCAGAGATCCTACAGAAATATTACAGATATTTCTGAAATTCTAAGTAAATCTGTACAAAGCAGAGGAAAGTGGAAACCAAGAAAAGGCACGGATTTAAATATTTATGGAAGAATCAACTATGCCAAGGTTAGAGGAAGATGAGGCTCAAGAATTAGAAGCTACGATGGGAAGGGATTTGATAAAATGGTGATGTATAGAAATCGATCCACACAGAAGTCAACAGGAAAGTGCAGTTGTGCAAGTAAACTTACCACAAGAGAAGATGCACTAATGAATCACTTTTGTAGTAGCCTAAGCTCTCAGAGTATTACCCCTTGCATCAGTCAGCTTCCCCAAACTTTGGCATCTTTTGTGACTTTCCCTCCTCTGGGCCAGTAATCAAGAAGCTTCAGTCCTCACCACTGACACCAGTGGGGGATGTTCACTTAGAAGAAAAACAGATACACGCAGCATTTTCAGATGCAGCTCACTGTACCAAGCACAATTTCCCTTAAGACCACACAGACAGCACACTCTAGACCTGGGGATAGACTTCCTCTTCAGGCCCCAAATAACACACCACCTCTCTCTCTTTGCAGAAACCAGTGTTCCTGTTCCAAGTAAATGACAGACGCATACACACGCACACCTTAAAAAGGCTGGCACAGATTTACCAGTTCTGCCACCTCCAGCCAGACTTTAAGGTAGCTTCACTGCCACCAGCCAGCTAAGTAAGGGCTATTTACCAGGGTATAAAATTA
Source organism: Protopterus annectens (assembly GCF_019279795.1). Classification (NCBI taxonomy): domain Eukaryota; kingdom Metazoa; phylum Chordata; order Ceratodontiformes; family Protopteridae; genus Protopterus; species Protopterus annectens. Next base: position 836,553,991 of record NC_056730.1, on the reverse strand, counting down.
CTCTTAGTAAAATTAATATTTATACAAATGTTAGTGCTAACCAAGCAGCAAGACTTTCAGGAGCATGAAGCCACAGTGTCACCAAATAACTGCATTTACTCTCAAAGGCTAAAATATTTTCTAAAAGACCAGCCACAATGAAAGGTTTAGATATATTTAACAATAAATAATAAAATAGAAAACAGAAAAATACTAAATATCTATTTATAATAAACATCAGAGTTTCAATTCTCAGGAAATATAAAAACACAGACGGAAAGATTCAGACAGATACAGAAAAACAATATTTTTAACTAGTCTCACTATGTTTTCCTAACTTATTGAGGAACTACTGTTCCCCAATTACTGACTAGAACAAAGCAAGATGAAATGGAGGAGCGTCTTTGTTGTCAGTTCCAGTAACAGAGTGCCAAGTGTCTTCTGTCACATCTCTTACTAGTAGCTAAAAACATAATTTCTGTGCTGCCTATAGAATGACATCACATCTGGTCACCTGATTCTGTGGTTTCCACACTACCTCTTGACTAGAAGCTGAACCAGAATCTAGCACAGATGTGTCACAATACACACCTAGTGTTTTGCTAAAGCATCTGCAGACTGTAAAACAATTCCAATACTTTCATCCTTCTGCAGAGACTAACCAGCCATTCTATGGCACCCCAGGGTAGCAATTAGCTCACCACTAAGCAAAATAAGAACAGGATCTCTGACCAGACACTGTCTCTGTCTGCATTCAGGCCTGTGACAAAATCCTTCTGGCCTAAACCAAGTAATTTAATTTCAAGCTATTTTTCTTGAGGTAAGCTGGACGGAGTTTAACCCCCTCCCTTCCAGCATCATCTTTTAACATATATACACTTCAACAGTTACCAATTCAGTCTGATATACATGTATATTTTCTTTCTGTCCAGCAGGACCCACTTTTGATACATTTTTAACACAAGCAACTTTTACAAACACATTTTTAACACAAGCATCTGTACAAATCAGTTTGATATACAAATGACAAAATTCTTTACAAAACTCCAGCTAGCTATGCTGGCATATATTACACATGCACTGCCCTACTCTCTCTGGCATAGCTGGCACTACCTCACATCATCACACCTTCCGTGTGCTCCAACTGTCAAGAGTTCTTGAAGCGCTCCCCATAAAAGACAACTGGGGCACCAAATTACCTCAGAGCATTCTTTTTCCCAGGAAGGAGACAAGAACCTTGTATACTTGTACTAGAAAAAGTGAAACATACCTATATATATAAAAAGATGCAACTAAACCCACCCTAGCAGCTAGAATAAGAGTAAAAAATGTAGGGGGCTGGAGGGAGGGACTGCTACTTCAATGGTGATCTATTAGGACATCTAGTGTTATGGCAAGTTTACTTACACAACTGTACTACGTTCATACATGAATCATAGCCCAAGCTATTTGAGTAGATTCCCATAGCTTAATCAGGAGTAACAAAAAAGGGAGAAGGCCAATAACAAAGACTCTAGGAGTCCCTGGATTAAGACTCTGGCAAAGCTTGTCCTGTTCATGTAAAATTAATCCATTTTATAGAACTCTGTAAAAGTGTGAACAGAGGACCAAGTTAAAGCCTTTAGAATACTTGGAGTCCACCCCATAACAGAAAGTCAATAATGAAGCTAATACCATTGTAGAATATGCTGTAATACTGCCTGGAAGTGGTTAATTGTGGCAAGTTTAACAAAAAGTAATAGCATGGGACAACCATCTAGAGACAGCTTAGCTAAAGGCTGTCCTTCCTTACCTTCACATGTGACAAACAGATGTTCAGCTTTCATGAAAGGTCGAATTTTGTTGAGGTAGTTTGTGCTCTGCCTGTGTACATCCAGCGAGTGAAGAAATTTCTCCCTTATTCCTTGAATACGGAAAGACTGGCAGATTGATGGTCTGGCTTAAAGTAAACTCAGAAATGACTTTGCACATAAAATGTAAGAATTGTTCTCAAAGAAATCCTGTCCCTATGAAAAATGAGGTAGGATTGACTAACCACAAGTGCTTGTAACTCAAATACTCTCTTATCAGATGTTCAAGCACAAAACAGACCAAGGAGGGGCCACCTGTTTCTTAGGTGGGTATGTAATACGGATCTATATTAGATAGTCGAAGTTCCATAACTCCGAACGCCTAATGGTCGAACCATTATGTTTGACGTTGCAGAACTTCAAGTATCTAAAAAGAAAATAAATAAATAACTACAGAACACACAAAACAAAAACTTGTTTTAAGCAGGGGGGCAGGCCCCCCTGCACCCCCCACAACCCCGCTACTTAAATATACCAATTCCAAGATAACACCACATCGAAGTGAATGGAAATCTCCGCTTACAGAGATTTCCATTCAAACGCTCAAACTTTTATAAATTCCAACGTATGGTCTCTACCATACATGGTTTGAACTTGTAAAAGTTAGACTATATGATAGAAACCCATGTAATACCCCTTTCAAAACCTGCTTAAACTTGAGCATTGCTTTGTTTGAAAAAGGAAGATCTAGTAGCAGACAAGCAGAGATGGCAAACAAACGTACAACAGAATATTACAATAAACTGATGGATAGTAATTCAGGTAAATACCAAGAACCAGAGGTAATCAGGCCTGAGTGAAAAAAAAAAAAAAGACTCCTCATTCTTTGGGTGGCATTAACTAAAAAAAAAAAATTCAAGATATTCAATTTGTCTAGAGAAGGAAGGCTCTTCACAAGAAAAATCATTCTGAGATGAGAAGACTTTTGCAAAACGATTTGAAACCTCAGCTTGAGTAGAAGTTATTGAACAGTTGCTAGACTCTTGACACCTGGCAAAAAGAGGTGACAAAGGACGAATGTCCAAATAAGGAGAGAGATGAATGTTTTGGAGTCTGCAATAAGCAATGACTGCGGCTATGCATTTTCTAAATACTCTTAGTGCAGTGGAGAATCCAAAGGGTAAAACAGGAAACTGATTTTATGAGCCAGGCAGCAAATCTTAAACACCTGAAATGTTTGGCAATGGAAGTGTGATGGTAGGTGTCCTTTAGGGACAGCTTTACTATGAAAGCTAGATGAAAAAACAGTACGAGATTTTGAAGTGATAACATTTTGAACTTCTGGATCTTGACAAAAAACTTTAGAACAGAAAGATCCAGTAGTGGTCTCCAGGATCCTTCTAGTTTTGGACCTAGAAATATCTTTGAATAGCCTTTACATAGAAGATAAAGAATTAGTTCTACGACTCCTTGAGAAAGCATGCTGTGAAGAAAGGTCAAAGGGGTAATTTGGTACCTTAAGCAAAGTGGAATCACTAGAAAGGGAAGAAGGGATTCCCATTGCCAGGAATATCCCTGTTGGATTACATTCAGAACCCAACTGTCTGCTGGCAAAAAGGTAAACAGAGCCTCAAGGACACACAAAATTTGCCAGTGTGAGAGACAGGATGAACCTGAACATGCAGATAATTATGCTGAAATTGGGGGGGGGGGTGTCTGTCCTTCAGATATGGAGGCTTTTATTTCCTTTTTTTAGCCTCTTTTCCATTGTTTTTATAAACACTGAAGGTTGGCTCTTTGCTGCTTAAAAGGATTACTGGAAAATGAGGCTGCTAAGGAGGGGAAAATATTAGTTGGTTTTAAAAAGTAGGATCGGAAAATCTTAGGAACTCTCTACTAAGTTTTCCCCTTTCACTACATTTGCTACCTAAGGTGCTGGAGGACCACACAGAGTCTTACCCAAGGGGGAAGATTAAAATCTTAGACTTATCTTCAGGAAGGTTGATTATGAACCCAAGAAAGTCTCTTCAAAACTGATCCAGAGCCAGAGGTCTTAGAGAAAGAGTCAGCTACATCAGCACATTATACAACAACATGCCTTTTCACCTGAGAAGCAGTAGTCAGAGATATTTAAATTAACAATTTGCCTCAGAAGGAATATTAACCAGTAACCTCTGCATGCTCTCAAAAGGGAGAAACAAAAACGTTAACATACAAACTTGACAATTCCAAATTCTGAAAGTTAAAGTACTAGAAGAATAGATTTTCTTCCCCAGCTTCACCACTTCTTTCCCATCTTTACCAGTACAAAGGGATTAGTAGCAGTAACCTGTTCAGCAGTGGCAGATCTGGTTAAAGTAATGATTGCAGAGTCTGCTTTAGGATTAGAAAACAGGTACTTAAGAATTGGGTGGCACCTTACATAACCTGTCATCATCTGTTAAGGACAGAAGGTTGTTCATCGGGCAGGCCTGATGCAGTGAGAAAAACATTCTCTGAAGCTGGAAATACAGAAGGAATCGGTGCAGTCTTGGGCATCAGTAAAAATCATAACATATTTTATGTACCATATGAATTTAATTCTGATCAGAATGAAAACCCTTTCATGTTAGTAAAGGAAATTTCTTCGGCAGAGAAATCTAAAGCAATGCCATCACAGAATAAGAATGCTCAGACCGAGAAAAAATTCCTGAGGTATGCCCCTCCTCTGCAATGGCTACTCTTCTGACTGGAAAATCCAAATCAGAATGCGATCATCTTTTTTTTCTACCAGTAGTTTGAGAAGATAAGGAAAACTTAGTAATTAGTTCCTTAGCAAATCCCAATAAATCTGCCCCACTACAGAAATGGGGCAAGGTGACTGGTAGTTTCTCACTAAACACATTCTCTTTAACAATGTCTGGCACTTGGGCACACTGTTTCGCAAAACCACTTCCTTGCCAACTGAAGACCCTTCAACAGTACCTCCCCCAGACAATGACAAATGTGGCTCCCTTGCTCATTAAGGGCATTCCTACAGCCACAGAGGATGTGGCTATTCTCAGGTCCTTGGTGGTTTGGAAGGCCACACAAACAGGACTGAGGAATGGTCCAAGGAGCAACTACTGGTCACAGTAGGGTTACCCACCAGTGGATGAAGCAAGTTAAGAGCTAGACTAACCCATGAAATCTCATCAAAAAGTTTTTTCTTTTTGTGCACTGGGGAAGACAGAACCACACAGGCAGACTGCTGCTCCATCAATAAGCCATGAGAACATCTGTAAAGCAGTAAGTGAAACCCGGAGGAACTGGTATTTAGAACTGCAAGCAGCAAGTGGTTCTGAGGTAAGTAAATAAATGAATAAGCACATAAGCAGCATATGTCACACACACACACACAAAAAATAAAAAAAAAATATTTGTTAAAAAAAACAGTTTCCCCCAAAAAAAAAAACAAAAAGCCACCACATCCATTTGACCCACAAAAAAAAAAAAAACGCCTAAATCGCTCAGTTTTGTAAAAAAAAAAGTAAAAAGTTGAGGTATGATGCTTAGGTGTGTGTGTGTGTGTGTGTGTGTGTGTGTGTGTGTGTGTGTGTGTGTGCCAATCAATCTGTGGACTGGTGATCTGCTCATTTGACAACATTTAATATGGGAAGGTTTCATTCAAACAAGATGCATTTGTACAGAGAAACCAGGAAAGGGTGTCCTCTTACAAATTCAAGGATAAACTGATACAGTAATCAAGACAAGTTAGAAATCTGAAAACACACACACTTCAGTGTTGTGGAACATTTGAAACAGTTTCAAAAGTTTTCAGGAAAATAATACAAACACATGAACTGGTTCAGCATTACCCAGATCTATCAAGACTTAAAGAGATGAAACATTTAGGAATAAGAATTAAAAAATTATTATTATGGCTGGTAGTGATGTGTGTGTAGGGAGAAACAAAAAAAAAATATAAAAAAAAGAAGTTGAGGGTTCTTGATTGATTATATATATATGGATAAGAAGACACAAGCAGTTATGGTATATGTAGTAAGTAGTGAAAAGCAGTTTTATATATATATATATATATATATATATGCTATATATATATATATATATATATATATATATATATATATATATATATATATATATATATATATATATATATATATATATATATATAACACATACACATATATATATATATATATATATATATATATATATATATATATATATATATATATATATATATATATATATATATATATATATATATATATATATATATATATATAATTTAAACAAATCAAAGTGGAAAGGCATGATGGAATGGCGAGGTTCAAGACATAAGGACAGAGTAGGATTTTGGATGCAGTCTTTTAAGGAGAACAACCATACAGATCATCTTTATAGGGTAGTCCATTGGGCTGTTATGAGACCAGTTTCAGTGGAGACCCGGAGAGAAAATCTCCACAAATAAGAAGAAACATGTACAAAGACAGAAAATATAAGAAATTAGTATATTACATTATTACATACAGTATAGTTAGCATATGGAATGAGTGCATTACAAGAGTATGTACAGAAAAGGTAACATATTTAAACTATTAGTTGAATTATTAACATACTACCAAATTCACAAATGTCAGATCAACAGAGGTAAAGAGATTAACTTTACATACATATTTTTGACAGTAGAAATAGTAAGGCTAACACCTGGCATTAATGCATAGTACATTTTGAACATTCGTGTCGACATTAAATAGTGGCTATTAGGTTTTGAAAGGAGGAGACAAGATGCAGGTGCAATTCCAGGTGGAAGATAACTAACTGCTTAGGGAGGTTTTGAAAGCATCAGGATTTTGAATGGTTCTAACAGTTAATGGTAGGGCATTCCACACTTTGGCTACTGAACAAGAATACAGAAGCTGGCAAGTTTGTTTTTTGTACCAGCAAAAGGTGCGGTTTCTCAGATCTGAGAGGCCATTTTGGATGGTAGAAACTGAATATTGTGCTAAGAGCAGGACAGTCTGATGGTTTAAAGATTACTTTGTGTGCCGTCATTAGTTGTAGATAGAAGAGGTAGTGAGGTAGCTCAAGCCAGTTGAGGGTGTGAAAAGCAGTACAGTGAGTGACTGGTAAAGTGTTTGGCTAGTTGCAAAATTGGTGATTTTGTTACAAGTGTTGAGTTTAGCTTTTATTGAGGACTGGAGATTAAGTAGTGGTGCACTACATACAAGTGATGGTAGTAGGTACGTAGAAGCTAGAACTTGTTTTGTGGAGGGGCTAAGAAAGTGTTTATGTCTATAAAGTATACCTAGCTTTTGGTGAGCTTTGCTGATACTATGATGTATATGCAAGTCAAATTTGAGGTGTTTCATCTATAACTACTCCTAACAGTCTTGTGTGGGTAGCATCCTTAAATCACTGTATTATTCTGAGAAACTGTAGTGAATTGGGCTATGTTTAAGGGGTTTGTCACTCTTTGGGCTGAAGAGCATGAGCTTGGTCTTGATGGGTTGAGTGATAGATGATTATCAATCATCCAGGTCTCAGCAGAGGTAAAAGCCAATTAAGCTATTTGTTTTAGGTCAGAAATGGAGTCAGCAGAGCACACAATACTCAAGTCATCCATGTACTGAATAAGTGACCCTTGCCCTAGTGAGGAATGAAAACTATGAAAATGCTGAATAGGAGGAGTCTTAATATGGAGCCTTGGAGAACTCCAGTAGAGGTGTTAAGATATGGGGAGATAGACAACAGGCTGTTAAATGGCAACACTCCCCTATCGGCTAGGTAGCTTGAGAACCAGTTGAGGGAGGAGGGGGAAAGGCTGGTTTTAGAGAGAGCTGGATTAGGAATAGAGGGTTAGAGATGGTGTCGAAAGCTTTTGAGAGGTCTAGGAATACAGAAGAGACAATTTTACCAGTCTCGGGTTCTGTTGATAGTGACTATAAAGGGTATGAGGGCAGCTGTGGTGCTATAACCTGGTCTAAATCTGTGCTGTGTGGGGGTAGGACTTTGCTGTGAAGCATAAAGTTTAGAATTTGAATATATAACAATTTTTCCAGGATCATTGAGATAGGAGAGAAAATGGCTATTGGTATGAAATTTGAGATCAGAATTATTGCCACCTTTATGAAGAAGAAGTTATTTTTCTTTCCCATAGAATTTAGAGGCATAAGATTCAAGGATGGATCTATTAAGAAGTATGGCAATAGGGCAGGCAATAGTTTCAGCTGCTAGTTTTAGGAATTGTGTAGGTAGATTGTCAGGAGCAGTAAAGAAATGTTTGACCTTGAGAAGTAATCTTTTTATTGTGGTGGTTGGAATGGGTTTAAAGGAGAACATAGGTGTAGAACGGGTAGAAGAATTTTGAGCAGAATGGGACGATGACGTGGAAGAGTGGCATAAGGATAGTTTAGATGGAATTGCAGGGTTTGTGCTACTGTGCATTTGGGGAAAAAAGGCAGTGATACATGCTACAGTATCGATAAAATGAGAATTAGAGAGAGCTGCTATTTCTTTGGACATTTTGTCTAGATGTGGACTTGGGTTACTCTTTGTAAGGATGACTGCAAGTAGGGGTATAGAAAACAGGCAAGAGGGGACTGAAATTTATTGGAGAAAAGTAGCAAATGAACCAAGTTATTGGGAGCAAATGACTATGGTGAGAAAGTTAGAATGGGATGAAGCGAAGCAGAAATCTGGACAGGGGGTTGGAGGCTGCCTTCCCTACTAGAAAATAGGGTAGGCAAAGATAAAGGGCTTAGGGAGTAGTAAGTGAAAGACCAGCCTTCGTTGAGGTTTTGTTGAATCTGCTATACTTTATTTGCAGTACTAAAAAATGGTTAATTAATACCGCCCATAAAAGATAGCATAATAGCCAAAAGAATTAATCAGACGAGATTAGAAAATAAACTGAAAAGGCAATTTACAAAGAAACAGTTGGGGGGGGGGCATTTGTATGGCTCAAGTATGTAACACTGTCTAGTAGGTTTAGGATTTTTGCATGCTAGTGTTGAACAGGTACTTTTATACCCAAAGTATACTTCACAGAATTCCTCCCGAGGTAGATAAATTGGTGAGTGGGTGATGGGAAACAGAGGTTACTGGAAACATGTTTTCAGGAATGTAATAAGTTGGCAGACTATAAACAAATTTCTACAGAGTACTTTGTCAGAAACATCGAGGAAGCAAATGACTAAGGAAAGGATTCTTTTGAGCTAGGTTATAAGATCTAAATTATCTAGACATACTAATGCCTTGCTACAATTAATGCTACTGGCTGCCAGAAAAAAAAAAATTACTAGAAAATGGAAATCAAAATGTAAACCAGCCATAAATGAAATACTGAATATTGTAAAGGGAGCAAAAGAACTGGAGGTATGATTTTAGAAAAGGGAAGGTGTAAATTACATAGAAATAAATAGAACTTTCATGAATAATACATGCATTATAATGTTCGGGAGGAAGAGTGAAATTTAACGGAACACAGGACTTGAGCAATCTTTTATGGACATTCCCTGGCTTGGGTGGAGTATCCTTACTTTGCTCTTATGACATGACTTTCCTTTGGTCAAGAAAATTCTGAGTTTTGGAACTCCCATACAACAGTCTCATACCAGCACGTAGTCTCGTGCTGAGGGCAGATGTACGGTGAGCAAGGAAGGAGCTTAAATAGTACCTTCCCATACAGATGCTGCTCCTTGTAATATGACACATTGCTCTCTGTTTAATAACCAACCAGTTACCTACCCAATTGATAATGCAAGGATTTACTCCTATTTCCACAGATTAAAAAATATTGGGAGCACAGCAAGTTATCAGAGGCTTTAGTGACATCCAAATAACACTACCAGATCACTGTTTCACTGCATGTGTTAGCAGTCCATTTTGTATACGGTACAGACATTTATCAGAGGTAAAATGCTTATACTTAACCAAGCAGAATTTAATACAGGAAAGACTGAATAATTAAAATCGCTACAGGTCATTTAAAAGCAGGGTAAATGGTCTACCCTGCTTGTGTCAATATCCACAGCTACCTATGTTTCCACCCCATATCCCTTTTAGGCATGCCTACTAAATAAAATCCCCAGCCTCTATCAGGTATCGCCACAGTAAACAACCATGGGCCTGCCCTCATACCCACCCTATCACCATTCCTTGCCGCTCTATCAATCACCCAAGCTGCTAACTGAACTAGGGTCACTGGGTCATAGTCAGGGCTTTATCCTTCTACTCCACTGGAATGGCTAAAAATGTTATAATTGACCAATTTTACAAAAGAAATGCAGCAGAAGTCACACAGAGAACTGAATTTTGAAACACAAACATCACGTTTGGTCCCATAAAGACAGTTTCCACATCAGTTTAGTTTGATCAGCTTGAAGGATGGGTACTTGAAGTGGAGTTATAAAGTTACAAAGCTGGACTTCATAGTACACTACACTGAGACAGTAGATGGTAACAGCTGACTTGCATTCCAACAAAGTTAAACAACCCAATATAACTCTATAGGAAAAGTTAAAAAGTGACAGTAAATCTCTCTCCTTGCACATCTGCATTTAATTAACACAGAAAAAGAAAGATGCAGATGGTTACAAAGTAGTAGGAAACTCTGGTCTGCTCTCATAAATACATCACTGGAATTCTGGATTAGCTCCTATACCTGGTTCAATCATCTACAAAATGTTCTGATCATCAGGTAACAGAATCTTAGCAATACAACGATGTCAGTATGAAAGCAGCTATCAATGGGCAGATTAGCAAAATATGGTGCAGCAAATAAACTGGGCAAGTCTGAAAATACCACACTGCCAGGAATGAAGCAATTCCAAATGTTAAGCAAAAGCAGTGGGCTGTACAGTAGGCATGTTGTGCAACCTTAGAAATCTTACACTATCGTAGTAGTGATGCCTTACACTGTAAAACACTCTGGTTTAGCAGCGATAGCCATGGTCTACCAATTGGTCATTGTACAGTACTGTGTATATCATGCCAAGATTGGCAGAGTAACATTGTCAGAATGGCAGAAAAGCCAAGCCCAACAAAAAGTTGTATAATATGGCAGGGCAGTGACTCATGATTATTATGGCTTATATGCTGTGCCTCACTTAGGAGGCTATGCTGTACAACAGAAGCTACATATATATATATATATATATATATATATATATATATATATATATATATATATATATATATATGTTCCATTTAAGGTTTAATGATGCATGGTACAACACTTATCTAACATATTTTTACAGACGCAACATGTGTGCAATGCACAATCACCAAGTTACACAGAATATCAAAACACTGAATGTGTTCAATTTCTGTAAGTCTATACTGCAAAATACTGTTAGTCTAGTACATAAATGCAAGCAGGCAGTCTTTCTACGCCATGTTTCTGCATACTGTGCACACTCAGTGATGGCACACAACATGGGTAGCCGCTCTATAGTAGCATGGGTAACACAGACACACAATCCTGGTGGCAAATACAAAACAAGAGTCTATCTATAAACTGTTGGTGCTATACATTATGGATAGACCCTCTGCAGTAATGCGGGTGATGCATCTCTACTACTAGTGGTGGTCCCAAGATCTTGGACAACAGATGTACACTAAATACTGGCAGCTGTTTATACAGATTTCTGCAGGCTACTGTACTCCCAGTGATCTGGGTAACACTAATATCACTTGCAGTGACCCATTATCAGGCAGGGAGGACTTCCATCTCCGGTACTGATGATCCATGTCTGGCTAGCATCCCAGGCACTAAAGTGCTGGCTCAGGGGATAGGCTTCCTCAGCTAATGACCTGCTCACCTACTTTTGCGGAAGAAAGTTGAAGCTGCTGCTCAATCACACACTGATGAAGTTCAAGAAGAAAATCAGATAAGTAAGAATTAAGATGGTAAACATCCTAACACAAACATAGGAGTAAGATACTGGCAAACCTGATGTCACTGAAAGCTCACATAAAAGAGAAAACAGCAGCATTAGAAAATTCCCATCCAGTCACCTAAACACCACCATATCTGGAAGCCCTACTTTCCCCCAACTAAAGATGGGCCGACTGTCCACTGGCCACACAGGTGGTAGCTAGCAGTCCTAAACCAAAAGAAATCTAGAGAGTCCTGGCAGATCATTATGGAGACAGAAAAGAGGTAATGTGACATGATAGCAATCAAACAGGATAACAAATGTAATCGTGCTTTCATTTGTAGTGCTGTTGCATGCTGCATGTCTTTTTTCTGATGTGCAGACTGTTATGTGGAAGTTGTACGACCTCCATACAAATTCCCTGATTTGTTTGTTACTTTCTCCTTATACAATACGATAGTCTACACAGCACTCATAAAATCAAATTGCAATGAAGTCAAGTCAATCAATCACTAAGGTGAATTTTATTTGATGACCATAAAAAAGGCTGACTGACCAGAGTATACATTAGTAGCAAGATTGCAGGTTCTGACCACAGAAACTCATCTTAATGATCAATAAACTTTTCTGAACAACCTTTCAAATGAAATCACATTGAAGTTTAAAACATGGTCAGTCATGAAGAAAATCTTGTTTATAAACCTGTAAAGTTGTGAAGTATTAAATCAAACTTAAGTCTGTCTTCAGGATGACTCCCTGGATGCAAATTAGTTTATTAGTAAAAGCAACCCATAGAGATTTTCACTGTGTAGGAGCACTTTAAACAGACTGCAAAATGTAAGGAAAACATTCATGTTTTAGTACTTACAGGAAATAGGGAACCAGGCTGACATATTGCCTCAGGTAATTGTTCACCTTTTTTAAATCCTATAGCTTCAACATTAAAGGTAAAGGAGGCCCTGCCTCGCCCTCGTCCTTTTCCAGACATGAGCAATCACTAAAAAAAAAAAAGCACACACACTGGTGATGATGTAGTGTTCTAAAACCACAGAATATACACAGCAATATTTTTTTATTGAAATATATACATTCAAGTGCCAATAATAATGCAAAGGCATGTTTTATGACAGGCATGAAGAGAAGTTAATACACACTAATAATTCAAGTACACTGACAAACATGAATTATAAAATTATCAAACTCAAACGTGGCAAAAAAAAGGTATAAAAAATAAGTAGGACCATGACATTTCAAAAAGGATAACACCTAACCCATACTCCAAAGTACTCACCATGTTTACAACCAAAATGACAACATGGTAACGTAAACATCAAGAATACACGCAAGGATATACATACCAAAAATATGAAATGGGAAAAAAATTAGGGTCAAAGTAAAAGGACATACTATCAAAGAGTAGAGGGAAACAACACAAACTTTTTTTTTTAATCAGGTAGGAAGCAATGAAACTATACCACATCAGTGGACACCTTGTCCAGATGTTTACTGCAAGACGTACAGTTCACTTAGTTTTCCAGTCTTAGACAGCTGGAGTGTTGAGATGTTTCTGGTGCCAAAGCAGCAACAGCAGGTAGGATAAAGAGAATAGAATATAGACAAGTGTAGGGTCATGATTCAAACTTGGTCCTCAGCTGAGTCAGGGAAGGAGCATTTTATAAAAGAGCAATTAACATGGAGTTGCGCAACAAAGTACTTGCACCTTGCAGGCAACACACTTAAGCTAAAAGGCAGACAGTTCTGACCCACGAGGTTTACATGCATCATAAAGGCAGAGGTTGCATATCCACAGAGTTTGTAATTAGAAAGCACAGACTACTCAAATAACTTGAAGGACTTAACTACCAGATACAAAAGTACCAAGAGTTTAAAAATGCCATCTACACAAACCAGTAATTTATGGGATTCTTTGAAAAGCTACAGACTGGATGGCAGAGTTTTGTTTTATGCATCAAGTCAAGGATTCCAAGGACAGAATGAAAAGGAAAGTGAACAATGTCAGCTTTATTTCATATCACCCACTGAGGGGAAAAAAATCATAAAGGACAGTAATGACTTCACCAAGGTTGGCTGACAGCAACTCAGACAGAAACCCATCTTCACCAAAGTGACATACAGGAAGTTCCAGATCACCCAATCAAAGGTCTGTTTGGAATCAAGCACACATCTAGGGAAACAAACTCAGGGAGGATATAGCTAGGTATCCTAGATCTGCTATGAAAAATGGCATCTTCTTTAGTGGAAACGCAAGGCATCACAACTATAATTCCCATGAAATCATAGCATTAACAAAGAACTGTATTAAAAAAAAAAGTCATTTTGCTGGGGGATGCTGCACCTCTTCAGTGTAAAGAGCCTATCCTGATATTCTAGTCTCTGTCTATATTTATTATATCAGAGTTTCACGAGAGGTCACACAAACTCACAGCAGAAAGGAAAATAGCAGTATCTACAAAGAAGCAGACTAACAGACTGAGGCATCAATATCTTGTAAAAGTGAACTTACGCGAGGTTTTCAGATCTAGCAATAGAGCACATGATAAACAGTAGTGATCACAGGCATAGGTGCCCCTTCACAAAATGGACCTGCTCCTTACTGATTAAAGAACTTAATACCATCTTCATACGATGGGCCATAATCTAGCCCAGGATATTGACATCCATGTTTACAAGTGAGACTGGCAGTAGGACCAGAGATGTAAGGGGCCCTTATGAGATTATAGCAGGTAACAGGTGAAGAGGCCACAACTAGACAGCAAATAAACCACACTAAAAGGGGAAAATGGAGCAAGTAGTGTCACAGACCAGTTTATACACTTCCATACAAATGCTGTCTGAGTCTGTTGATTTGTTTGACTTCAAATAAGATACAGCATCCAGTAACTTTGATAACAGTACTATGGCACTAGTCACTGGGCAGCTTTTACTGGAATCATAATTCAACCAGAATTACCAAAATAATCAAGGAGTCTCTGATAATGGGACAAAGTAAAGGAAAGGTATGTATAAAAATTGTAAATTATGGAGTACTAGCGCTGGGATGGAATAACTTAGTACAGGTGCCATCTTGAACCAAGCAAAAATCAATGCACGCCATTTCCTGCCAGAAACAATAAAAAAACGTTTTTACATTCATTCATCTAAAGGTACACATGCTCACAATATTATGATAAATAAGTTGGATATCAACACAGGAAAGTCTCAGGTTAATTTTAAGAACTTCTGTTTCATAAGAAAACATATTCCAAATGTAAATGTAAATGCAAATTATATTCCTCCCTCAAAAGAACAATACATACAGTGGCTATAAAAAGTTTACACACCACTGTTAAAATGCCAGGTTTTTGTGATATAAAAAATGAGACCACAATAAATCATTTCAGAACTTTTCCAACCTTTAATGTAACCTATAACCTGTACGATTCAATTGAAAAAAAAAACAAATCAGTTAGAGGAAAAATATATAAAAGAAATACAATAATCTGGTTGCATAAGTGTGCACACCTTTAAACTAATACTTTGTTAAAGCACCTTTTGATTAATTACAACATTCAGTCTTCTTGGGTACACACCTGCTATCATTTAAAGAGACTCTGATTAACCACAAATAAAGTTCAGCTGTCCTAGTAGGATTTTCCTGACATTTACTCAGTTGCCTGCTATAGCAAAAGCCATGGTTCTCAGATATCTTACAAAGCATCAAATGGATCTCATTGTTGAAAGGTATCAGTCAGGAGAAGGGTACAAAAAAATTTCCATAGCATTGGATATACCATGGAACACAGTGAAGACAGTCATCGAAAGTGGAGAAAATATGGGACAACAGTTAAGTTGCAAAGAACTGGACGTTCCTCCAAAACTGATGAGAAGACAAGATGAAAACTGGTCAGGGAGGCTGCCAAGAGACCTACAGCAACACTGAAGAAGCTGCAGAAATTTCTGGCAAGTACTGGTTGTGTACTACATGTGACAACTATCTCCTGTATTCTCCATATGTCTGGACTATGGGGTAGGGTTGCAAGATGGAAGCCTTTACACAGAAAAACATATAGGCCTGGCTAAAATTTCCAAAACAATACATCAAGTCTCCCAAAAGCATGTGGGAAAATGTGTTATGCTCTAATGACACCAAAGTTGAACTTTTTAGCCACAATTCCAAAAGGTACATTTGGCAAAAACACTTTGCATCACCAAAAGAACACCATCCCTATGGTGAAGCATGGTGGTGGCAGTATCATGCTTTGGGGTTACTTTTCTTTAGCTGGAACTGGGGCTTTAGTCAAGGTGGAGGGAATTATGAACAGTTCCAAATACCAGTCACATTTGGCCCAAAACCTTCAGGCATCTGCTAGAAAGCTGAAGATGAAGAGGAATTTCACCTTTCAACACGACAATGACCCCCAAGCATACATTCAAATCAACAAAATAATAGCTTCACCAGAAGGAAATTAAAGTTTTGGAATGGCCCAGCCAGAGCCCAGACCTAAATCCAATAGAAAATCTGCAGGATGACCTGAAGAGGACTGTGCACAAGAGATGGCCTCACAATTTGACAGATTTGGAGCGTTTTTGCAAGGAAGAGTGGGCAAATATTGCCAAATCAAGATGTGCCATGTTGATAGACTCCTACCCAAGAAGACTGAATGCTGTAATTAAATCAAAAGGTGCTTCAACAAAGTATTAGTTTAATGGTGTGCACACTTATGCAACCAGCTTACTGTACGTTTTTTATTTTTTATTTTTTTTCCCCTAACAGGAAAAAGTTCAGCAAAACGTAATGCAACCTCCAGACATGACTTCCAGTAACCTACAGGAAGATACAACACAACTGCACACAGACCTGGTTAAAATAATTTGAAACACTGATGGAGTACAATCAACACAAACAACAACAGGCTGGAAAAATGGAAGAAGCTTTAAACAGATATTCTGATGAGGTGATAAAGCTGCAAAACCATCAGAGATTGAAATGAAGAAAAGGCTGGCTGAATTTGAGACTGCTTGGTAACAGAGGTTTTAAAAATAATAGAAATAGAGGACAGAGCATGTAGTGAAAATCTGAGATTTTCAGCTATACCGGAGAAGCTGGAAGGAACAGACTGCATTAATTTTACAAAAGCACAAATAAGCAACTGGACTGGTATTCCACCACAGGAGTTGTGTTGAAAGGGCACATCGTGTATATGCTCCAAACCTGGCTATGAGAAAGCAGCCTAGACCTTTAATAGTAAAGATGGAATCCTACCAGCAGAAGGAGTTGATTCTGCCAAAACTGTGGCAGAAGGACAAAATACTAAAAGTGGGGGACAGCAGAGTGGTTGAAGAATGATTACTCATTGTACATCAGGCAGAAGAGGAGAAAATTCATTCCACTATTCTGGGAATGTCGAGACACAAGTGTGAGATTCAAACTGCTGTACCCAGCTGTCTTCAATGTATTCTTCCCTGGAGGAACAAAATAATTTTTTGATGAAGTACATGCTAAGGAGGAAATACAAAAGTTTGTCCAACAAAAATTAAGCTGTGAAATGGAACAAGATTCTGGTTCTTGTTCTTCTGGTAAAAAAAAAAAAAGTGAAAGAGATACTGTACCTCTGTAACGTTTTCCACTGTTTCAACTGAAAATGTTGGAGAAAAGGAAGGGAGCACAAGAGCGGACTAAAAAAATCAAGAGTATGTTGGAAATGAAGCAGAGAGAGGATTTGGGAGATAGAGATGGAGATGAACAGTAATAAAACCAGTAACAATGTGGGATTACAACGCAATAATTATATTTGTGAAATACGACAGAACAAGAAAATCTGGAAATACTGGACTTTTTCAGAATTTGTTAGACTTCTGGGGGACTGTTAAGTATATACTCTACTTCATATCATTAATGTTCTGAAAATGCTCTGGGGAGGGGTAGAGAGGGGAAAAGTTAACCAAGTAAATAAAACGTTTTTTTCTCTAAATAGTACTATTTTTGTAATGTATGGTTTTCTTTACATGATATAAAGTTTATTTTTAAGTGTAATGGGGATTGTAAATAGGTGCTTTTTTCCCTTTCTCCCTTCTTGTTCATTTATAAGAAGTGTAGGCACTACAATGAAAACAAAAGCATGGTTAAAAGAGCATGATAAAAGAAAAAATAATGTGCTTTTTTCTCAATTTTCCATGGGGGAATGACTGGACTAAGGACCTTAGATTGATTTAGTAACAATTTTTTAAGAGAAAGTAAGTAAATGAAAAAGAAAATACCGAATATGAGGCTTTTTTTCTAACAAATGAATGCACGCTTAGTAGCAATTCTGGATCTGGATCTCATGTCTCCATGGAAACCATCTAATAAACAGAAATTGGTTACAGTCTGTTGGAGACTGAGTGGCTTGGGGAAAAAAGAAAAGAGAAACTTTCTAGTAGATAATGTTCTGTTAATGCATTCAAGGATTTTCTCAGCTGGGAGAGCTACAAAGATAAGACAACCCCAGTTAGCACTTTGTTGAAACACAGGCTGCACCATGCATCTTAGCATGGATAACCTTTCTTTTAGCTTAAGTCTGTGAGTGTGGCTGTCAGTTTGGGACGCTTGCACCTATTTGTAGGGTAAATCTTCAATATCTGAAAATGGACATAGTTGTGTGTTAGTATTACATTAATAGGTTTTAGGGGGCATTTTTGAGGGCTTTCAATAAAACAAAAAGTTTTGAAAGATATGACATAGGCTCAAACAGATATGATAAGAAACAATTACATAAATGTTCAACCTGTCGAACACTGTATCCATGTAACACAAAAGCTGCAACTAGACATTTAACAAAAAAGGTGTTACACATAAAAGGTGGGAATAACTTTTAATACAATGATGCTTTCTGTAATGTCTTTACATGTCATTGGTCTCACAGATAAATACAAAAAAGAAAGAGTAGTGAACTATATTAGAAAATGTAGAGTACAAATAGCTATGTTACAGGAGACGCACTTGAAAAGAAATGAATATGTGAATTTGATAAAGAAAAGTTTTCAGGATGGTTATTCAGTGGAATATCTGAGACAAAGGAAAGGAGGAGTACTTATGATAACTACAAGAAGAGCTCCACTAGTGATAGAAGAGGATAAAAAGATAATAATGGCAGATTTGTAGTGCCAAGGGGCTACTGGCAAGGGAGGAGGATTACACTGGCATGCATTTATATTCCACCTAAAATTATTATAATGGAGCTTAAGAAAATTCTGGGAGAAAATGAGTTTTCAGCAAGGAATATTACTTATAGGCAGGGACTGGAATTTGATTTGCAGTGCAGATGTGTCTGGGGGCCCAGAAGGGAAAGTAAAACAAAGGAGGGTAATTTTTGAACAAATTTATAATATTTGGCATGCATGATGTGAATTCAGTAATTGGAGCTCAGAGTGAATTTACATATTCCCCAAGATATAAAAAATGGGCCAGGCTAGACAGAATTTATATTTCACAGGAACATTTGCATTTAATTGAAGGTCTTGATACGCACCCAATAACTATTTCAGATCATGCACCAATATTAACTAAAATAAAAACAAAGGGTAATGAAATAAAACATAGCTAGGGAGTGGGATAAAATTAAGGTGGAGTTTAAAAATCGACCGGAAATAAAAGAAAATGAGTTATGGTTAAGAAGTAACAAGAATTATTTAGAGGGACTGACAAATGTTGAAGTATTGCAGGATAGGGGTAATCTCACAGAACGAGAGGGGGATCAACTGCAGAATGCTAGACAGAAAATAAGGGATTACCCCAATAATATACACAAGTTTAGAAAGACTGCTGTTAAGCAACTGTTTTTTGATAACACTACAGCACAGAAACTTTTAGCACAATGACTCAGGCAACAGAAAGTAGAAAGAGTTGTCACCAAGCTTAGGGACCCTATAATACAAGATCCTGCAGACATATTAGAAATACTTCGGAAATTCTATGAAAGTCTGTTTAAAGCAGAAAAATATGGAAATCAAGAAAATATGCCAATGGAAATGTTTATGGAAGAATTAAATATGCTAAGGATAGAGGTAGAGGAGGCTCAATTACTAATGGTTAGGACAGGAGGAGACGAGATAAAAATGATGATGTATAACCAATCTATAAGAAAGTCCCCAGGAACAGATGGCATTCCTGTGGAAGTCTGGAAGCTAGGAGGAAAAAAACTGATAAAGATCTGGAAGGTTTTGTTTAACAGCATATTAAGAGGAGGAGAAATGCTAACATCCTAGAAGAAAGCAGTGATAGTTGTAATACCTAGAGAGAGCAAGTTTCCATCACATCCAGCTTCATACAGGCCCATTTCAATACTAAACCATAATTATAAAGTGTTCATGTCTATAACAGCCAAAAGAATGGCAAAGGAAATGCCACAATTGATAGAAATGGATCAATGTGGTTTTGTGGAGGGGAGGCAAACATTTGACAACATTAACAGAAGACTTCTGATCCAGAGGGAAGTAGAATATAAGAAAATACCATTGCCGTTGGTGGGTCTTGATGCAGAGAAAGCATTTGACAGAGTAAGCTAGGGCTTTATAAGCAGGGCTATGGAAGCATTTGCATTTCCTGAAAAAATAAAGTTGATTAGGAGGCTATAGGAGGGATTGGAGGCAAAAATTAAGTGGGTGGGGTCCTTTTTGATAATTTCTGCTTGAACAAAAGAGCCAGGCAGGGGTGTCCTCTTTCCCCTTTGTTATTTGCATTATATTTAGAACCACTGGCAAAGAAAATAAGGGAATCAGAAATGTATGGATATAGTTGGTATGGTAGATAAAAAAGCTGGCTCTATTTGCAGATGATATAATTTTATACCCGACAAAACCATAAAGACATTACAGTGCTGTGGAACATTTCAAGACTGTTTCAGATCTTTTCAGGATACAAACTTAATGAAGCTAAAACAAAGACAATAGCAGTAAACTATGTACCCACATATGAACTGATTCAATAATATACATATTTATGGGTATATGATAAAATGAAGCATTTAGGAGTATGGATTAAAAGATGATTCTGGTGTGGCAGCCTAGGATATGTGGGAAGAGACTACACAAAAGATAATACAAAAACTGAGAAAATGGAAGCTTTGTTATATGGATATGGATAGTAAGATACAAGCAGTTAAAATGTTTTTAGTCCCATTAGTCTTATACACAAGTCATGCATATTTTTTTATAAACCAGAGAAGTTGTGGATAGCAATTAGTAAAGAGCTGAAGGACTTCATCTGTGAAGGGAAGTCAGCAAGAGTCAAGGGGATAAGATGATTCTTCAAGAAAAACAGGGCAGATTGGGATTACCTGATTTGAAGGGGAATTTCAGAGCTACATAGTTAAGGCTCCTACACATAGCACAAGGAGAAAACTAAAATTCAAAGTGGAAAGGGAAGATGATGATGAAACAGGGGGAAGCTCAAGAAACAAGGAGAGACTGGGATTGTGGATGCAGACCTTTAAGGAGAACAATGATAATCATACAGAATATATCGATAAAGTAGCAGAAAGCATCCTAAGAACTAAGCCAATAGGGATGACTGCAATTAGGGATAGACAATAGGCAAGATAGCTGTAAGTTATTGGAGAAAACTGGCAAAGGAGCCAAGGAAGGTAAGGAGGGAAAGGATGATAGAATGGGAAGATGCCATTAAATTATTTGGACTGCAGGTTAGAGACTGCCTTCCCCATCAACGATTGATATCAGAGTTTAGGCAAAGGGAAAGGCATAGGGTGTTCCTAAACAAAAGACCAGCACTGGTAGAGTTTTTAGTAGAATCTAGAACAGAAGCTGCCATTAAAAATGAATAATTAGTAAAGCATATAAAATATTGCATGTTAACTATAAGAAATCAAATCAGAGGAGTTTAGAAAGGATTGGAAAAGAGATTGCTTCATAGGAGTTAACTAGGTTAATGACCACAAGGGCCTTTTTAAGCCTAACCATGCATCCCAAATCTCTGACAAGTTCTGATACCCTTGATAAGTGTAAGCATGGGCCTGGGAGATGAACCAGTTACAGGTTATCTGTGGCCATTAGAGACATAGGTGCCAAACCAGGGATGACTTTTTGGTTTCCCATCCAATTGTCCAAGTTGCACTTGAATTGGGTTAGGGAGGAACTCTGCTTCACATGGATGGGGAGCCTGTTCTGCAAACAGGGTATTCTCTGGGATACATGCTTATCTCTCCCGCAGGTCCTATTTATATTACAGGCAAGGTTTAAGTCTTTAGAACTGGTAATTCTGGTGCTGTTTGTTTTGTGGATATGCAGGAGGTCCAGAGTGAGGTCTGACAGTGCCCTGTATATGCCAGGCATAGATCTCCCCCTGAAAAGTCTGTAGGAGACAGAATACGGGGATATGGCCTTGAAGCAATCTGCATAGGACATTTTACTTGCACCCTGTAGTCTTTTAGTGAGGAATCTCTGTGGACATTCCAATTGTTGGATATGCCTGGTTAGGTACATACCAAAGGGAGCATTGTACTCAATGATAGGTCTGATGAGTGCCCAGTACAGTGGAACAATGACTTCCTTTGACTTGGATGCCATACCTTTGTTTATAAGTTGTGCACAGACTTTTCCTCACCACTGTAGACATGTGATAGTCAAAGGCAGGATTACTAACTGTGTGTGTCCTTAAGTCCCTGACTACTGGGTCAGCTCTAAGGGGTGTGTTATCAAGATAATAGTTACCAGGGAAGGATGACTTCCCAAAGTATACTAGTATGCATTTCTCGCCATTTAGTTTTAGTCCATGGCTCTGACACTGTGTGTCAGCCCCTCCTGGAGAACAACTGTGTCAGCATGAGATTCGAAGACGGCTCCCAATTTGCAATCATCTGCAAATTTAGTCAGCCAGAGACCACTGACATTGCCCTTGACTTCTGAGAGGTAAATGCTTGGATAAGCATTTCACAAAGAAACAATGGGAGGAAATGTGTATCTCTCCCAAATATGCAACAAAATATAGAAGATTTAGGATTTTTGCCTGGAAATATTTACATAGCTATTTTTCTACCCAAAGTAAACTCCAAATAATTTTTCCTCAGGTAGACAGCAAATGTCGGAAGTGTGACAGGGAAGAAAGAGGCAATAAGGAACATATATTCTGGGAGTGCTGTGAGTTGGTGGACTTTAAGGATTCCTTGTGGGATGCGCTGTTGGAGATGCTACGTGGGCAGGTTGGTGTGGTGAGGCAGATGATTTTTCTGAGCTATGATGCAGAATCAGAATTGCCTAAACATGGTAACGCCTTGCTGTGTGTAATTAAGGTGGCTGCCAAAAAAGCAATTACCAAAAAATGGAAATCAAAATCTAAACCCACTATACTTGAAGTAGTGAATATAGTAACAGAGATAAAACAACTGAAAATGAGATTTTTAGAAAAGGGTAGGAGCAAACTACATAGGAAAAAATGGGAATTATGGGAATAATACATACAGGGGAGGAATGAGGTTTAAAAGAAGGCAGGACTTAAATCACCTATCTAATGTTTACTGAAAATGATTGGGTAGATAAGTGATGCATAATGTTTGCAGCTGGGAGTGTGTGTCAGTATGGTTTGTGATGTAAAATACTTGCAAGTAGGATTGTGTTGGTGCGGTTTGTTTTCATCTGTATAAATGTAGGATTGCCTATGTCATAAGTGATGGTTAAATAAAGATATTTCTTGTTAAAAAAGGCTGGAATTGTAATGTTGCTTAGGTTATTACAAACAGTAATACATGTGAAGTATAATGTTTGCAAATGTGAACTTGTTAATACACTTTGAATTATCACTTGACAGGCAAAATTACATTTATATAAAAGTAATCAAAGATTTAAAAAAACACTTGGCATTGATTAGGACAATTACTAAACACAATGATCCTTTGGGATTTACCTCACTAGACTTATCAAATAACTAGAAAGATCCACAGATGGCAGTGAGTTAGCCACTGTCTATATTTCTGAGAAAGACAACTTCAGCAGAGTGGGATAACAGATAATGACACCTTTTCTGGCTCCTAAGTGAGCAAAGCCACCAGTTCAAAGTACCTAAATAGCATAATCTACCACCACATGATACACCTTTTTATCTGTGTTGCTTGGGGTAGTGATAGGGCACAGTTCCTCATATCAAAGACTATGGCACTAAAGTACTGCAGCTTTGTCTCCTGCCTTGACATCCTTCAGACACTGCCCACAAATCTTGCAGCACCATCATATGCGGTCAATACTCGACCAACACAAAAAAGAAGTCATGTCTTACTGTAACGTTCCATCTGTGTTGTCTTCCTTAATCTATTCTTGACTTGTGGGTGTACAGTTCTGATCCTTGGAACTGATCTGGCAACTATACAGCTCGCATCAGCCAAAATTCTCTTGAGCTGCTAGTCTACTCACAATGCCCCTCTCCACATTACTCCACATCACCTCAGATCGAGTTTGCAATCATATTAAAGAAGGCACTCTCACTCCAGTCAGAAACCTTGTGCAAGGTATCCCTAAAAATAAAAAAAACCTGGAGACCATATCCAAATTGTAATGAGTAATAAAGGTATGTGGGTTTAGCCCAAGTGGCAGCTGCGCAGATTTCTTTGGAATGAAAAACAGCTGAAGTCGCCATAGATCTGGTAGACTGTGTCTTCAGTGGTATAGGGAGATAGGTTTTCTTTCATGTAAAAGAAAATGCAATCCTTAACCATCTTTCATGTAAAAGAAAATGCAATCCTTAACCATCTAGACAGAGGAACCTTAGAGACAGGTTTGCCCAAGGCTGCACTTGCAAAGAACATAAATAACTGTTCTGATTGTCTAAGTTGTTTAGTTCTGTCCAGATAAACATAATTGCCTGTGCACATTCAGAAGGTGCAGACAGTACTAGCCTTTATTAGAAAAATTTGGGAAAAATACAGTTAAGTCTATGGATTGATTGATATTGCTCTCTGAAATCATTTTAGGAAGAAAAGTCGGGTCTGTTCTGAGTGATGCTCTGTCTTTATGTAAAACTAAATAAGGGCTTTAGAACATAGAGCCTATACTTCAGAAACTCATCTTGCCGAGTGACAGTTATGAGAAGCAATGTTTTGAAAGAAATTTTAAGTCACAGGTAGCTGCAAGTTCAAACGGGGGTAAAGTAAGAGATTGCAGTACAATAGTCAAGTCCCATGGTGGTAGAGGATCCTTGAAAGGGGCCTTTAAACAGATGGTGCCTTTAAAGAAAAACTTTACAAAGCATGTGGAAGATTAAAGGCTGGTCACGGATACAGTTGTGAAAATTTTAAATAGCTGCTAAGATAATTGTAGAAGCAGAAGCTCTTTTATTAAAAATGGTAGCTAGAAACTCTAGAACTTTTTCTACTTGCACTAAAAAGGGATCCAGACCATTATCAAAACTCCACACAGAAAATCTCCTCCACTTACTACGGTACAGATTCCTGGTGGATGGTTTATAGGATGCAAACAAAATGTGTTGTACAAGAGAAGGAATTTCATTATGCCTGGCAACTAATGGAATTGAAAAACCATGCAGTTAGCTTGAGTGTCTGAAGACTGGGGTGCACTATTCCCAGAGGATGGGACAGAAGGTCCGGAAATGGGTTCAGAATCCATGGGTTGTGAAGTAGATAAGGCCAGAGGAAGGGAAACCATATCTGCTGAGGCCAGTAAGGTGCAATGAAGATTACTTTATTTCTCAACCGAGCTGCTTTGAGAAAGAGAGGGATAAGAGGGAAGGGGGGCATAAAGGAGACCCGTGGGCCATTTGTGGAGAAGAGAATCTCTGAGGAACTCCCCCTGAGGGGGAATTAGGGAAATTAGAAGTTATGTACTCACCATAACGTTCCATCTGAGTAGGTGTATTCATTTGTCTGCAACCTGTGGGGTTATGGATCCGATATCGGATCCGAACCGGCATGGTTTACCAGCTATGGATCCGAGCTCTCAGCTCCTCCCCTCACCCATAATGCCCTGCTCTCCCTATATGACCTCAGATCGAGTTTGCAAACAGCATGAACACCCTGAAAAGGGTAACACATCATATGCAGAAAACTGAAAAGGCCAGGGGGATAGGAGGGCGGGATGGTTGCAGACAAATGAATACATCTACTCAGATGGAACGTTATGGTGAGTACATAACTTCTAAATCTGAAGTAGGAGATTCATTTGTCTGCAACCTGTGGGACAGAGTCCCCAGCTACCTGAACCTTGGGCGACCATCATGGAAGGATATTCCGGAGCGCCGCGGAGCCAAAGGATGCTCTACCCCTAGATGTAAGATCCAACTTGTAGTGGGAAATAAAGGTATGAGATGAAGCCCAAGTGGCTGCTGCACAAATATCATCTAGAGGAATCCTAGCCTTAAAGGGGGCCGAGGTAGAGACTGACCGGGTTGAATGGGCATGTACACCCTCCGGTGCGGGCCTTCCAGAAGCTTGATAAGCCAATAAGATACATTGTGAAATCCAGCGAGATAATGAGACTTTAGAAATTGGCTTGCCCAAATTAAATTTAGCAAAGGAAATGAACAACTGGTCGGATTGCCTATGACCAGCCGTCCTGTTTAGATAAAATCTAAGTTGCCTGTGAACATCTAAGGAATGAAGCTTGTATTCACCCTTGTTTTGATATTTAGGAAAGAAAACAGGAAGGTTAATGGACTGATTAATGTTTGCTTCTGAAGCTACCTTAAACACGGTCCGGATGAAAGACCAAGTAAGGAGGTTTAGCTGATAATGCTTGAAGCTCTGAGACTCTCTTGGCCGAAGTAATGGCTACAAAAATGCGGTCTTGAAAGATAAGAATTTCAGATCTACCGTAGCCGCCGGTTCGAAGGGGGGGGGGCGGTCAAGGCCTGGAGGACTAAAGAAAGGTCCCAAGGAGGAACCGCTTGCTTTACAGGGGGCCTGAGAAGGAAAGTACCTTTTAGGAAAATCTTACACAATTTGGCAGACATCACAGGACTGGAGTCATGACCAATATGATAATGAGAAATTGCCGCAAGTTGTACTTTGACCGTGGAACTGCTGGCACCATCATTAAAGAGTGGTTAAGAAGACAAGCACCAAAGGGAGAGGAACTGTGAAGGGGTTTAGGCCTTGCCGCTCCACAAGGAGAACCGCTTCCACTTACTGCGGTAGACTTTCCTAGTGGATGGCTTATGAGCCGCCACCAGGATGGCCTTAACAGGGGCGAAATACCGAGTCCTGATCAGGAGTGGAACTGGAGCAGCCAAGCGGTCAGCTTCAGGTTGTCCAGATTCCGGGGAGATAAGCGGGGAGGATGAGATATCAGATCCGGAATGGGATCTAGAATCCAAGGAGGATTCACTGAGTGAGACCTTAGGAAAGGGAACCAGATCTGTCGAGTCCAAAATGGAGCAATGAGAATCATTCTGCACCCCAACCGAGAGGCTTTCTGAAGAACTTGGAGCATCAGAGGCAAGGGGGGATAAGCATACAGAAGACCGGGTGGCCAAGCATGCACCAGAGCGTCTCTTGGGGCACCTCCGGAGGAGGTATTAGAGCGAAAAAACTGTCGCACTTGGTGTTTGAGGGAGACGCAAAAAGATCGCAACAAGGAGTTCCCCACCGTGCGAAGATGCGTTCCGCTACCAGAGTATTGAGAGACCACTCGTAATGGGTGAGAATGGTGCGACTGAGTTTGTCCGCCAGGATGTTGGACCAACCCGGAATATGCGTTGCTATGAGAAAGCGGTTGGTGGAGATTGCCCATTCCCACACTCCCATGGCTTCTCGACAAAGAGGGTAAGACCTGGTTCCTCCTTGTTTGTTGATATACCAGACAACAGACATGTTGTCCGATTGAATCGCAATTGTTCCCAAGGGAAGAAAGGCCTGAAGTGCTAGCAATGCTAGGAGCACTGCTCTCATCTCTAGAACATTGATATGCAGTGAGGTCTCTGAATCATTCCACGTGCCTTGGACCGTCCGGCCTGCAAAATGCCCCCCCACCCGAGGCGGGAGGCGTCCGTGGTCACCGTGGCGAGAGGGGGAGAGGCACAAAAGGGGCGGCCTCCGTGGAGATCTGGAGAGTGTAGCTACCACAGGAGGGATTGCTTGCAAGCCTTGCTGATCGCAATGGGATGATGCATAGGAAGAGCAAGATACGACCACTGAACTAGGAGTGTCCATTGAAGGATGCGCATATTGAACCTGGCGAGAGGAAGAAGCGCTATCGCTGCCGCCATGGACCCTAGGGCCCTCAGGACCAACTCCGCCGGAACTGAGCTTGAGTGGAGAATGGCCCGCACCTGGAGCTGCAGGTTTTGAACTCTGTCCGCAGTGAGGAAGGCTCTCAATCTCCTCGTGGCTAACCTGGCACCTATAAAATCTATGAACTGCGTGGGTGCTAGGTTGGATTTTTTTGTGTTTATCGTGATGCCCAGACGAGGAGCAAGATGGAGAAAGGAGTCTCGTGCCAGGAGAAGTAGATGCCTTGTTGGGGCGGTGAGAAGCCAGTCGTCCAGGTAGGGAAAGACCTGCACCCCCTGAAGCCTCAGGTGGGCCGCTACCACTGCTAATACTTTGGTGAACACCCTGGGGCTGTGGTGAGACCAAAGGGAAGGACCCGAATTGGTAGTGACTGGCTCCCAGCCGAAGCAGAGAAACCTCCTGGGCGCCTGTCCATAAGTATATGGTAGTACGCATCCTTGAGGTCTATGGAGCACATCCAGTGGTTTTCTCCCAGCAGGGGGAGAATAGACTGCAATGTAACCATTCGGAACTTCTCCTTGGGAACTGCCAGGTTCAAGAGAAAGGTCTAAAATTGGTCTTAGATCCCCGTCTTTTTGGCACTAAAAAGAACCTGGAGTAGAACCCTGATCCGATCTGGTCTGGGGGGACGGGCTGGATGGCTCTTTTCTTTAGCAGATGGCCAATTTCTGCCAAAGCAGCCTCCCACTGACCGGGTGGAACGTCGGGGATGGACTTCAATTTTGGCATGTGACGGAAAGGGATACGGTATCCTCTGGATATGATCTGGAGGACTCAGCGGTCTGATGTTATGGACTCCCATGCCGCTAGGTGCTCCGAAAAACGTCCCCCGACTGCCTCCAGAGTGGAGCAGCGCGGGCCGTTCAGAGAAGGGTTCTCTGGACCCGAAGTTCCTGGGAGCCCCTCTGCCCCTAGGGCGGCGTCCTCCCTGTACTCCTCTGCTACGGAAGGACTGGTTGTCCGGAGCAGGCTGGGATTGCTGCGACTTCCGGAACCACATCTTCTTCTGACCCTTTTGGTTCCTAGAATAGGGCCTCTGGGGTACAGAGAAGTGGATTCCGACGGCAGACAGCGTCTTCCCGTCCTTCTCGCTCTGGGTCAAAGTGTCACGAACAGTTTTGCCAAAGAGGGCAGAACCATCGAAAGGGGCGTTCGCAAATGACGCCTTGAAGGGCTCCGAGAAATCGCAATGACGGAGCCAGGCCTGACGTCTGGTAACTAGGCCTGCCCCTGCGGCTCTAGCGGCACCTTCCATAGCATGGGACAGTAGCTGCATAGAGGTATTAGTGACGGACATGAGAGTGGCCATACGGGTGGAGTGCAGCACTTTGTCCTCCTCCAACATGGACTCTGGGGGGGGATGCAGCGTATTCTTTTATAAGATCGCGCTGCATCCGAATCACATGTGCCAGGTAGTTCAGCGCCCTCACTGAGAAGGTCGCTGAACTAAACATCCGCTTCCCCAAGCGGTCCATCATCCGAGACTCCTTGCGCGGGGGATGGACTGAGGGACTCTCCTGAGCAAGTTCCCTCTTGGTGGCAGCCGCCGTCAACATGGCATCTACCGGAGGCCCCTTACTCCAATGGGCACGGTCAGCCGGGGGACTGAGAATACGGTCGGGCCTTTTTGGGATTGGCTCCACGGTGTCAGGTTCCTTCCACGCCCTGGTGGTAATGAGGTCCACCAGGGGGTCGGCAGGAGGGGACACCCAAGAGGTAGACAGGCCCGCTTCAAATGCCTCCAAGAACACAGACTCGTCCAAAGAAGACTTGGGGGCAGACCACCCCCCCCCTTATGCGGAGCATTTCCATGATGTCTCCAAATGAGACATCCTGAGGGGGTGATCTTGGGGAGCCTTCCCTTCCTCCAAGTCCGTGTCTTCTGTGAGAGACTCAGGGAGTCGATGTGCCTCCTTTTGCACGTATGTTTGCGGGAACATCCTCCAGGGGCTGTCAGAGGACTCCTAAACAGTGACCTGTTCCAAGGAACAGCTTGGGGCAAAGGAGCGGGCTGTCCCAAGGGCCGGATGGTGGAAGCCTGACCCAGTGCAGATGGAGCTGGCGGGAGCCGAAGCAAGTGCCGGGGTCCAGAGACCCTCAACAGGGCCCTCTCCACTACATCAAAAGCCGAAGGGAGCCGACCTCGACCAATGGATCCGACAATGGCTCCTCGGATCTGAGGAGTGGATCGGAGCCGGCCGAAGCACTCGGATCCGGGACAGTGCGCCCGACACCGGCGGTGCGAAGGAGCAGTGATCCCCGGATCCAAAGCTGGATCCAGGCTCCGAGAGGTTGAATCCGGCACTCGAGGGCAGGGTCGGATCCGGTACCAAGTACTATCGGCGCCGACCCACCCTGGCTCGGCTGCTCGGCTCCAACTGCTCTGAACCTGGGTAGCGGGTCGGAGAAGGAGCAATTGGTTTAAAGAAAGGGGTCGAGCTCCCCCCCAGAGGGGGGGGGGGGAGGCAAGAGCACTCCCATCTGCATCTGGGCCTGGATGAACCTTCTCATCATCCGGTCCAGATCAGCGTCTGACAAGCTATAGGTCGATCTCGACGAGGCTACCGAGGTAGGCCTTGAGTGCCTCCTGGATAGCCTCGACGGAGATCGGGTCTCCTTCTCCTCAGGTCCTGGTGAAAAGCACACAGGTGACCGGAGCCGAGGAGGGGGAGAACCAGCAGACACGGAGGCCGGAGGAGAAGCCCGCTTGGCAGGCGGGGCCGAAACAGAGGTCTCGGCCCGCCGCTTATGGTGCTTCTCCCTCCGGTCCTTCTTTCTAGCTTCCCTCTCCTCCGAACCACTACAGGGAGGTTGAGTCCCAGGAGGAGGAGGGGGAGCCGGAGAGGAGGCAACCATAGAAACGGTTCCCCCCGAAGGAGCAGAGGCCGGAGCCGAGTCCTGGGGCAAAAGTCCCGCCAAGACAAGCTTGGACCTCCGCTCCTTCAATGCCCTGGGGTTGAACCCTGCACAAATGGAACATCCAGAAGTGAGGTGTTCAACCCCAAGGCATCTGCCAGTGTGGCCAACAGAAGGGGAAAGCTTATGGCCACACTCGGAGCACTTGGAGAACACAGCTTTGGGTTGTTCAGACATCCCAAAGAACTAAAAGTTACTTAAACTAAAGGTAGAAGTAAAAGCAACTAACACACAAAACAGGCCCAAACACACACTACGCTACCAGCGAGTGGAGGGAAATTAAGTAAAAATAATATTAAAACACTAAATAAGTATAACTATGTAAAAGGGAATCCTAGACTTTCACTCAACTTTCACAACAAAAATTAAATTTTAACTGACTAAACACTTGAAAAATTCACTTAGCTGAAGAGCTCAGGAACACTAATCTGGTCACCAGCGCGGCAAACTAGATCTGAGGTCATATAGGGAGAGCAGGGCATTATGGGTGAGGGGAGGAGCTGAGAGCTCGGATCCATAGCTGGTAAACCATGCCGGTTCGGATCTGATATCGGATCCATAACCCCACAGGTTGCAGACAAATGAATCTCCTACTTCAGATAGTAGCTTTTGCACTTGCTGTTCAGAGGTGAAGCAAATGGGTCACAGCAAGGCTGGCCCCAATGAAGAAAGATCTTTGCTACTCTGGAGATCAGAGACCACTTGTGAGGCATGAGGATGCATCTGCTCAGTTTGTCCGCAATCACTTTTGAATTCCCCAGGATGTGTGTTGCTACCAGAAAGCAGTTGGAAGTTATGACCCACTGCCACACTCGAAGGGCTTCTCGACACAGTGAACAGGACTTGGTTCCTCCCTATTTGTTGATGTACCAGACTATGGACATGTTGTCTGATTGAATAGCTATCATCCTGTGAGGTAAGGCAGGATGAAACTCTTGCAACGTCAGGAGCACTGCCCTTCACTCTAAAACGTTGATATGCAGATTGGCCTGGTCTTCCCAAGATAATGCCCCCCACCCCATCTGGGAAGCATCTGTGGTCACTATGGCCTTCGGCTGCAGGGGGACAAAGGGGCGGCCGAGAAGAATCTCCTCAGATTGCATCCACCAGGCTAAGCTGCTTCTGCATCGGCTAGACATGAAGACCAAATGATTCATGGGGTAGGTTAAAACAGACCATTGGTTTGCAAGTAGCCATTGGAGACATCTCATGTGAAATCTTGCCATTTGAACTAATGTGATCACTACTGCCATGGAGCCCAATGCCTGCAGAATCTGCTGAGCTGGAATTTTGTTTGAGTAATGGAGGGGGTGAACCTGCGATTGTATTTTGTGCAACCTGTGGAGGGGAAGAGATGCCACTCAAGTATTAAGATGAGCTCCGATGAATTCCATCTCCTGAGAAGGGGTTAGTTGTGACTTCACAAGATTGACTGTGATGCCCAACTGTTTTGACAGTTCCAGAATGAAGTCCATAGTAATAGATGTCTGGTGGAAGCAGTGAGGAGCCAGTCATCTAGGTAAATATACTGAATCCATGTGGCCTCAAAATGTGCTTTGTTGGCTGCCATGCATTTGGTGAACACCCTGGGGGCTGTGCTGAGACCAAAGGACAGCACTCTGAATTGGTAATGACTGGCTCCTAGCCGGAAGCAGAGAAACTTTGAGCGTTTTTTCATCTTAATGTGGAAATACACGTCTTGAAATTTGATACAGCACAACCAATCATTTTCCTCTAAGAAGGGAAGAACTGACTGAACTGTGACCATCCGGAATTTCAGTGTTGGACAAATTTGTTCAGAATACTGAGATCCAAAATTGGTCTCCAGTCCCTTGTTTTCTTTGGCACTAAAAAGAATCTTGAGTAAAACCCAGATCCTAATTGGTCTGGTGGGACTTCTTGGATGACTCTTTCTAGCAGCTTTTGTATCTCTAATGCTGTCTGACCTCTCTGACTGGGTGGAACGTTGGGGAGTTTTGCTGAGGTTCTCGGGTAAAGAGTGAAAGAGATTAAATAACCTCTGGAAAAGATCCTTAACACCCAAGCATCGGTGGTTATGCGTCACCAGGCATTTGGGTGCTAGGAAAATTTCCCCCAACTGCCTCCAGATGTAAGCAATCGGGCCCACTTTCAGGAGCAGTGGTCAGGCTGACCAGAGAACCAGTCTCTGGAACCCTGATTCTGTGGACCACCTCTGCGACAGTCTCTTCCATTGTAATTCCCCCCTCTGCCCTGTGAGGAGTCCAAACTATGTGTACCCTGGAAAGGCTTCTAGGACTTCTTGAACCACATCTTACCACTCCTTTGATTCCTTGAGTAGGATCGCTGAGGAGTGGAAGAACATACTCCCACAGCAGACAGAGTCTTTCACAGAGTTTTCTTTACTTTGAGTACAAACAAAGAGGATCCGTCAAAGGGAGCACTGATGAAGGAAGACTTGAATGTTTCTGCAAACTCGCACAGGCAGATCAAAGCATGTTGTCGAATAGCAACACCTGAACCTGCTGATCTGGTCGCCCTTTTGACTGCATGCGCAAGGAGACACATGGACGAATTTGAAATAAACTCCAGGGTAGCTAACTGGTAGGCCACTTTTTCTTGGATCCCCTCAGCAACTGCTCCATCCAGGGTATCTGATAGCTCTTTGACCAGATCCCTTCGAAGTCCAGTAAAGTGTGCCAAAAAATTCAAAGACCTGATAGAGAAGGTCGATGACGCACAGACCCATTTCCCAAATCTGTCCATTGCCCTGGACTCTCAGTTAGGGGGATGTATAGTAGAATTTCCTCTGCTAATTCTTTCTTAGTGGCGGCCGCTAAGACAACGGCATCAACTACTCAGCCCTTTGCCCAATGTGGATGGTCCTCAGGAGCAGAAAGAATCTTGTCAGGTCTCCAGGGGACAGATTCTATAGAGTCAGGAGCCTTCCACACCTGCTGAGCTTAATTAGGTGGTCAGCGGGCAGGGGTCACCCAGGAGGTAGACAGGTAGACCAAGAAATTTAAAACTAGAGAATAAAAGGAATCATAGCTTCATAGGTAGGTACTAGGCTATTGGCCCTAGGGCCTATAGAAGCCTAGCCAAATGGTACTATTAAGGAAAGAGTTGTCTGACACGTCTTGTCGTAAGAGCAGCAAACGAGATTGGGGGTAATGTGGAGAGGGGCATTGTGAGTAGACTAGCAGCTCGAGAGATTTTTGGCTGACGTGAGGTATATATCGGCCAGTCAGTTCAGTGGATCAGAACTGTACACCCAAAAGTCAAGAATAGATGAAGACTGACATCAAACCTTTGCATAAATATTCTCCTTATCCATACAGTCTGAAAAGGGATATTGTGGACTACGGCCAGAAGTGTCTGTTAGGAGGCCCTTTGAATTACAACTCTCTCAAGTTAAAAAACATCTTGTCCTAATATATGGACTCTCCCTGTCGATCCTGTCCTTGAGAATCAAGATCATCCTTTCCTACTTCCCCCAAGTTCTGCAAGGTAAAATCAGAGAGCTGTACCTGTCTCAAACCCTATCAAGAGATACTCAACTTCCCTTGGAAGAGGAGCTAGGGAGTATCATAAAGACAATAATGGCTTAGATTTAGGTTTGCTACTACAAACAATATCTTCCCCTCAAGTAAACAATTGCAGAGAACATTTAGTACCTATAGACAGTGATGATTCAGATTTAGGTTTGTTGCTACTACCTACAAACACTGGTTTCAGCTGCAGGTATTGACTGGATCCTGTCCCCATTTAATATAGGATTGTCAATGGCTATGCTCTACTGGTACCACTAACTACAAAATACTATGCGAGGGCTACAGTGAAAATACTATGCGAGGGCTACAGTGAAAATACTATGTGAGGGCTACATTAAATGTGCATTGCTGCCTTAGGTTATAACCAAAACCTGTTACAATCTAAAAAGCTATACAATAAAAAATGCAAGTCAGTATTGTAATCGTCCACTTTCCAGAACAGTGCCTTCCAGTGCTAACTTAATAACTGAAGCTTTGCCAAGATATTTCTGCGTGTGTGTGTGTGTGTGTGTGTGTGTGTGTGTGTGTGTGTGTGTGTGTGTATATATATATATATATATATATATATATATATATCCGGTCCGCTAATGATTGGCAGTGGATATTTACGGTGCAGAGTTGCCAACCAGACACCCAACCTTCAAAGAAGGCACACCCATTCACACATGCACCTACCTGCATATCTTTAAACGTCACTCGACTGTGGGGAGGACATGCAGACTCCACACAGAAGGCACTCCAGCCGAGAATCGAACGGGAGAACCTCTTGCTGTGAGGTGACAACACTAACCTCTGCACCACCGTGGCCTTAAATAAATAAATTATATATAGATATATATATATATATATATATATATGCGCACATACACACACACACACACACACACACACACACAGAGGTTGATTGTACATTTTAGTGCCAAGCACCCCTTTTTCTGCCCTTATTGTAACACACGGTCATAAGACATTACTGTGCTAATGGCTCAAGAGCCCTTAAACACCTAGCCATTATTACTCATTTTACCACATTTTTAATCCCCAAGTGCTAGAGGATGGCTTAGGTTTGTGCCTACGCCTTTAAATATTTTACTGACTGTCCCTGCCCATAAGAGGCATGTGTGTCACCCCAGGAGTGAATTTACATTTCCCCATCCACTGATCCAAACTGCATTTGAAGAGAGTCAGGAAAGAGCTCTGCTTTACATAAATAGGAAGCCTATTCCTGAGAAGGGGTAATCTCTGGAGACGCATCTGTCTGTCCAGCATGTTCTGTTCAGGTCACAAACCAGATTTAGATCCTTAGACTGGGTGGCTCAGGTGCATTTTGTCTTCGGAATGTGTAACAGTTCCATCAGGTCCGGATTTGAGAGTACCTTGTAGTTCAAGCATAAATCACATCTTAACAGGTCAGTAGGATTAAAGTGATAGGGCTTTTAGTCCCTCCACATAAGACATGTTGTTTACACCCAGTACATATTTTATTTATTTTTTTTTGTAAAGAACTTCTGAGGCAGCTCCAGCCATTGCAAGTGCCTGGTCAAGCACATGCCAAAAGGTGCACTGTACTTGATTAATGCCAAGTATAGTGGGAGTTTAACTTGCTTGGAACTGGAAGCCATGCCTTTACTTTTAAGCTGTGCTACATATGCCTTACCACTGTGGACACATGGTGGTGAAAGTTCAGGCCACTATCTGTGTGTGTGCCTAGATCTTTAACTTCTGGGTCCACTCTTATGGGTGTGCTATTAATGTGGTAATTTGCAATGGTATCTGACTTCTTAAAGGGTAGTATTATGTAAATGTTGCATTTAGTTTTAGGCCATGGCTCTGGTACCAATCATTTGTCTAAGTCAGACCCTTCTGAAGGATAACAATCTCTTTGGGGGATTCAGCGATTGCCACCAACTTGCAGTCATCAGCCAATTTAGTTAGCCAAAGGCCTTCTACATTAGCCTTGACTTCAGATAAGTATATACAGAACAGAAGTCTGAGCACTGAGCCCTCTGGTAAACCACTAGTAACTGGCCTCTTACTGGATCTGGATTCTCTCACTCTAATATGTGTCCTGTCCATGAGCCATTTGGTTATCTGGCGAGATAGGGGGTTACACTCAGTTTTGTGAGTTTATCTATAATACTAGAGAGAGTGGGGAAATGTGTCAAATGGCTTAACCAGGTCAAGGTAGGCAGCATGCACTGTTTTACCCTCATCCATGGCCCTAGTGACTTTCTCAAAGAAGCTCACCAGATTGATCAGGCATGACCTGCCCTCGACAAAGATGAACTGGGTTGGGTCCAGTGTTTTGAGGTTTACCATGTTGTTACTTATCAGGTCCGTGATTACTCTTATCATGGCCTTGCATACAAGTCTAGTCAAACTTGTGTTATGTAATGTCCTGGGTTTGCTGATGGTCTCCCTTTATGCTGAGGGATGACTGTTGCTGTCCTCCACTCCACAGAGATAAAGCCAGTCTGGAGGCTGTGGTTAAACAGAGATCCAAGTAGGTCCTGTTTCAAGTTATTTAAGAGGCATCCTGGGATACTGTCAGGACCCATCAAAGCCATGTTTTAGCTATAAAGAGTGCAGTGGCAACCTGTTATTTTGTGATGACTGACACAGGAATGGTGGTGGGTATTACTTGGGGGGGGGGGGTGAAATTTGAGCTGAATTTATGAGCCAGTAGATTTGTTATTTCTTCTGTCTGAGTACAGGAGATGCCGTCTACAACCAACTTCACACATTGTTGGGTGTTCCCCTTAAGATTGTGGATGTGACGTAAAGTACAGTTTTGTACCTACCATAAATGTAGATGTTCGAAGATCCACATTGCTGCAGTCCTTACATATGGGTAGTCCGCTGTCCTCGGTCGGCCCGAATACCAAAGTATAAGGCTGACGTCGGTCAAGGCGCTTAGAACTGACATCAGAACGTCAGGGTACAAAAGCGCATGACCGACGTCATATCCTCAGTCTTTTCTTGCCCCAGATGTCAGAAGGCCCTAAAAAGAAATGCCAAAACCAAAAGACAGCAAAAAACCAAGCAACCACCCCTGCACTAATCCTATTTACAATATTTACAATATTTACAACCCAAACCACACAACCGCCTCTAACTACAGAGGGGAAGGAGGGAGGGTAAATTGGACTGCAGCAATGTGGATCTTCGAACATCTACATTTATGGTAAGTACAAAACTGTACTATGTTCTTCATCTCACATTGCTGCAGTCCTTACATATGGGTAGAATCCCAAAGCAGAGGTAAGGGAGGATGGCAAAACTATAAAGCATTAGGAGCTGCCAAAATGCCCTGTAAAATTGCAGTGGCAAAACCAGCCCTAGATTTAGAGTAAAGTGGAAGGTGGTAATGTTTAGAGAAAGTATGCACTGAACTCCAAGTAGCTGCCTCCAAAATATCTTTAGTTGCCACCCCTTAAAAAGCTGTAGAAGTGGCAGTAGCCCTAGTGGAATGAGGCCTAATCCCAGCTGGAATCTCCTTACCATGATGGGAATAACAGAAAGCAATACAAAACCCAATCCACTTAGAAATAGTTTGTTTTGAAACAGGCTTGCCCTGAGAACCCAAAGCAAATGAAACAAATAACTGCTGAGACTGCCTGAACCCTTTAGTTCTGCTCAAATAATATCGCAACTGCCTGTGTATATCCAAAGTGTGCAAAATCTTTTCCCCTTTATTTTGGGGGTTTGCATAAAAAGTAGGCAAATGAATAGTTTGGTTTAAAGCCACACTAGAAACCACTTTAGGCATAAAGGAAGGATTAGTACGCAAAGATACCCTATCCTTATGGAAAATTAAGAAAGGCTCAACCGCCATAAGGGCCTGTAATTCAGAAACCCTTCTCGCAGAGGTAATGGCCAACAAAAAAGCAGTCTTCCATGATAAATATTTCAACTCGGCAGTAGCTGCAGGCTCAAAAGGTTGTAGAGTGAGTTTCCCCAACACAAAATTGAGATCCCAAGCAGGAGTAGGAGCTCTACGGGGGTCTTATATTCTTTGCCCCTCTAAGGAATTGCTTAAACAAAGGATGAGAAAACAATGGTGGGTCACAGTCATAGTGAGCAGAAATTGCTGCAGCATGAACCTTTATAGAGGAGAAGGACAAACCTTTGTCCAGTAACTCAGTAAGATATTGAAGAGCCACACTTAAATTAGGCTTAGAAACATCAAATTCCTTTGCTGTACTCCAAAATAAAAATCTCCTCCATTTATCTGTGTACACTTTCCTTGTACTAGGCCTTCTGGCCTCCAAAATAACATTCAAAACTTGCTGTGGAAGCTGAGACCCTCCAGGGTTTAAAACAGAATATGCCAGGCTGTTAGATGTAGAGAGTGAAGTTTGACATTGAGTAAATGACTGTTCTCCTGAGACAGCAGGTGTGGAATTGAAGGCAAAGGCCATGGAGGCTCCCGCACCAGACTTCTCAGTAATGGGTACCAGTGCTGTCGAGGCCAATCTGGAGCTATTAAAATCATCTTTGGCTTGTCCTGTCTGACCTTCAGGAGTACCTTTGGGAGGAGAGGCAGAGGTGGAAAGGCATACACATGAAGATTGCTCCAATTGAATGAGAGAGCATCCACTTTCCAAGCTGTGGGATGAAACCTTTTTGTGCAAAACTTTGGCAGCTGGTAGTTTAGTGGAGAAGCGAACAGATCTATGTCTGGAGTTCCCCATAACACTGTCAATTTCTGAAACACATGAGGATCCAATTTCCACTCGTGGGGATCCATAATTTGTCTGCTCAACACATCTGCTAAGGAGTTCTGTGCTCCCGGCAGAAACCTTGCCTGAAGATTTAGCTGTAAACTGAGAGCAGTCTCCCACAAAATCATTGCTTGTCTGCATAGAGGATAAGAATGCGTACCCCCTTGATTGTTGATGTACCACATGACAGTTGTGTTGTCTGTTAGAATCAACACCTGCCCTGGAAGAAGTAAATCCTTGAAAGCTATTAATGCAAATTGGACTGCTAACATCTCCTTCAAGTTGATATGTAGATGTTGAAGTCTGGCAGGCCACTTGTCTTGTACCCACTTTCCATTTAGATGAGCTCGCCAAGCTTTGTCTGAGGCATCTGTCGTTAGAATCTGACTCGCCTCTGGCCGGGTCACAGAGAGTCCCTTGTTTAGGTGACATTCCTGAGCCCACCACAAAAATTCCTTTTGAATGCAAGGTATTATCTGAATGACAGTGTCCATATCTTGGCAGTGCTGTGTCCATACATTTTTGAGACACCATTGTAGCTTCCTCATATGCAGTTTGGCATTGGGAAGCACCAGAATACAAGATGCCATGAACCCCAAGGCTTGAAGGACTGTCCTTGCAGTCAGCCTGGACTGATGAGACAATTGATGGAAGTAAAGAGAAAGATTCTTTTGTTTGTCCGGGGTCAAAAGGCCATCTGGGATGCTGTATTCAGTCTCACACCCAGAAAGCACATGTCCTGAGAGGGTACTAGACTGGACTTTATTTTGTTCACAGAATACCCCAGGCATCTTAGCACTGCTATCACATACTGTAAATGATGAAGAAGTTCGTCCTTTCCTTGGGCCAGAATCAGGCAATCGTCCAAATAAGGATAGATCTGTATTCCTCTTAGCCTGAAGAAAGCTATCACTGGAGCCAGAACCTTCGTGAACACTCTGGGCACAGTAGATAAGCCAAAGGGCAATGCAGAGAACTGATAATGAGAAGTCCCAGTCCGAAAACGCAGATACTTTCTGCAACTGAGCCTGATAGGAACATGAAGGTAAGCCTCCTTGAGATCCAGAGTCACCATCCAGTGATCTTAGCCCAGCAGAGGTAAAAGCTGTTGTAACGTCAACATTTTGAACTTGGGAATGTCCAGATATGTGTTGAGGATAGATAAATCCAAGATTGGTCTCCACGTGTTCCCTTTCTTTGGTACTAGGAACAGGCGAGAATAAAATCCTAGGCCCACTTCTGGCAGAGGGACCGGTTGTATGGCCTTTATTTGAAGTAGCAGAGAAATTTGTTTGTGAGCCTCTAGTCTTTGCTGAGGAGGAACGTCCGGCATGCCTTTGAAAGGAGGCAAGGTATGGAAATAAAACTTGTATGTATGATATCCAATACCCATTTGTCTTGGGTAATCAAATTCCAATTTTCCTTGAAGAGTGCTAACCTTCCTCCCAAAGGAGCTGCCAGGCAAGAAGGATCTGGCAGCTGAAAAGGTAGGTCATTGGGCCTGTTTACGAAAGGACTGGCCCCTGCCCTCACCAAGATTGTGCAGGTGAACTCCCTGTTCTAGGTCTGAAAGAACTCTGAGCTCTGCCCCTACCACGTCTAGATCTACCCCGAGACTGAGAATCATAAGAAGGATACGTCCACCCCTTAGCAGGCCAATTCCTACTAAACTTTGGAGGCTGCACTTGCAAAAAATCTTTAACAGCCTGCATGGACTTAGCCTTGTCTTCCATTTTCTTCAAGACTGACTCCACAGGTGAACCAAACAACACATCAGACTGTAAAGGAGCATCCAAAATCCTTGTCTTAACATGGTCAGATAAATTCTGATCCCTCAGCCATGCGTGCCTGCGAAGAACTGAACCAGTGGCAGCCACTCTAGACGAGGCCTGTACAGCATCAAAACCACATTGTAAAGAATGCTTACCCACCTGCTCTGAAACATGCACCAAATCTTGTAACTCTTTACACTCAATGCCTTCCGCCAGAGCATCCACCTTAGACTTCAATTGAGAAAGAAGATAGTTTTGATATTTCAACATATGAAACTGGCAATTCAAAGCCCTCATAGCTAGGGTAAAAGATGTATAGACTTTCTTTCCCCATCTATCCAAAGCTCTGGCCTCTTTATCTGGAGGAACCGGATTTTTTACAACAGAGGCCTTGACACCCTTAGGTCCCTGACTAACAGTTTCTGGGTCGCCCTAGGACTCTTATAAAGATATTTATGAGCCTCAGGCACCCTGTAATACCTATCCGGTTTAACAGGAGCAGGAGGCAGAGAATCAGGATTAAGTGAAGCCTCTGCAAACACATCTTCCACAACATCCAGAACAGGAGGTATAGCCAAGGGCCTATGCTGGGGTAAAAGCAAAATTCCTAAGCCTTTTCCTGGAATCAGAGAAGTCCTGACCTTCCCACTTAAAATGTTCCCTCATGGAATGAAGAGTCTCTGAAAAAGAAAAATCCTCTGGAGGAGAAGCAGAAGGAGTCGAATCATCTGCATCAGAATCAGAATAAGGAGAGTACTCCTGCAAGTCTTCAGTCAAGACTCAGAAACATCGGAAGCCTCCTCAAAACTCCCCAACTCTGGCTCCACCCTAGGCCTCTTATCAGGAGGGCGCAAAGAACCTCTAATCAGAGTAATCAAATCTTCTGCCATTTTAAGCATGTGCTTCTTGGGCACAGACCCTGCTGCACTAGGAGAGACCCCAACAGAAGCTAAACCTGGCCTGCCTCTGGGAGAAGCCTTGGAAACAGAAGGAGAGGGCCTAACCACCCTAGGAAGGGAGGGGAGTACAGTGACCTGTGAAGCCCCTTCAGCCTGACCTGCCTCCTGAGAGGCCACATCCTGCAATATCAAAGTCTCCCCCTGGGACTCCAGAGAAGCCTCCGTCGGAACCACCGGTTCCACTGACGCCTCTAAAGAACCGACGTCCGGAACGGACGACTCTTCTTGCCTGGGTTTAACCGCTTTGTCTTTGCGCTTCTTTGAAGAAGTGGGCGCCGGAGAATCCGACGGCATATTATAATTGCACCGCTTCCCAAAGACCAGCCTAGCACAATCTAACCTTCGCTTAATAGTGCGCTTATTGAATCTAGCACAAAAGCGACACCCAACAACGTCGTGCTCAGGCCCCAAACAAGGAATACACAAAGAATGATAATCCCTATGCGGTATCTGTTTCCCACAAGAAATACAGTTATTCACTTTTTCTGACATCCGGTAAAACACTGAGGCAAGAAAAAACCAAAATATTCCCCAACGGGGTACTTAGCCAACTTTGATTCGGTCTGAAACTCCGAACTCGAAAAATTTCAGAACGCCGAACGGCACTTGCAACGCTGCTTCTGCATCGGACCATGCGGCAAAAAAGACTGAGGATATGACGTCGGTCATGCGCTTTTGTACCCTGACGTTCTGATGTCAGTTCTAAGCACCTTGACTGACGTCAGCCTTATACTTTGGTATTCGGGCCGACCGAGGACAGCGGACTACCCATATGTAAGGACTGCAGCAATGTGAGATGAAGAACATCTGAAAACTCCTTATGATTATCCTTAGCTTGGGAGGCTATTTTTGCCTCAAAAATTCACTTTTGAAGACTTGACTGGTCTTGATTTGCTTTACAGATGAATGGAGTTTTTGCTGTATTGTGTACATTCTCTTACTTCTAGATAGGAATTTTTCTTCTGTTGTATAACCTATTTATACCAGGGGTTCA
This sequence comes from Protopterus annectens, assembly GCF_019279795.1. Taxonomy (NCBI): domain Eukaryota; kingdom Metazoa; phylum Chordata; order Ceratodontiformes; family Protopteridae; genus Protopterus; species Protopterus annectens. Next base: position 836,511,235 of record NC_056730.1, on the reverse strand, counting down.
CTAGGGTGGGCTTGTTTTTGTCATTTGTACAATGCTTATTTTGGTCTGGAACTACAATTTCTATGGTCATACAAGGCTTTTGTGTAAGTCTCCATATATGCTTGTGTTTTCTGGATTTTGGGGGAGCTTGGAAATTAGCTATGCCATGGCTTAATAGGAGGTAGTTTGCATTACAAAAGTTCTTAAAGGTTTTGGGGTTAGGTGGGAGTTCTAGTTTTATATTTATTTCAAGGGAGATTGCTTTGGAATCTGATCTAACCAGTGAGGGGTCTATGTCAGATGTTAAAGTTTTAAGAAACTCGAAATTCATATGGTCGAGACCATATGATCGAGTTTCCAAACACTCAAACGTAAAAAACCACAAAAATATATATATTTTTTTAGTTGCCCCCACCACCACCACACACCTCCTGCAAATTACTACATATCAACTCTGAAATCGCATTGCAGTAAGGAAAAGTGTAAATTTCCTGATCCGCGATCTCCATTCAAAAGCTCCAGGTTTTCAAAAAACTCAATCATATGGTCTCCAACATATGAATTATGAGTTTCTGAAAACTCGATCAATTGATATAAACCCCCCAGTGAGGACATTACACTGGGGGGGGATGTAATGCTCTCTCATATTTATGAGTAACCGGTCTAGTATATTTGTACCTCCTAGTGGGACTGCGGGCTAACTGCGCCAGGGCATTGACAAAGTCTAGAAATCTTGGAGCCTGCATGTTGGTGGTAGTGTATGCTTTCCAGTTAATGGAGGGGGTAGTTGAAATCACCCATGACTATAGTAATTGGCTGAATAAGTGATTCTAGTAAATTCAGGTATAGGTTCATAGGTAGGTACTAGGCTATCGGCCCTAGGGCCTATACAAGCCTAGCCAAAAAGGTACCCTGGCTTTCGCCACCCAAGAAAATTATTTTCCTGTGCCCCTGTCGAGCAGAGCCACAGAGGTGATCCCCGGGGTGAATTTCCTATTTCCCATCCAATCATCAAGATTTTTTTGAAGAGTGCTAATGAGGAGCTTTGTTTGATATAGATAAGTAGTTTGTTCCAGAGTAGGGGAAGTCTTTGGGACAGGAATCTATCTCACTAGCATGTTTGGTTTATTGTGGTGACAATGTTTAAGTCTTAGAGTGTGTAGCTCAGAGGGACTGGGATTTCTTTAATTGAAGCATGTCCAACAGTTCCGAGTTTGACATAGCTTTGTATGTTAGGCAGAGATCACCTCTGAGTAAGTGATATGCGATGGAGTAAAGCTGGAGTTTTTTGAGACGGTCTGCATAGGGCATCTGTTTGAGGACAGTAATCCTCTTTGTGAGGTATTTCTGCGGCTTTTCCAGTTGTTGTAGATGTCTTGTGAGGTACATACCAAAAGGGGATTGTACTCTATAATGGGTCTAATGAGTGACGAGTAGAGGGGAACAATGACCTCTTTTTTCCTGGATGAGAAACCTTTTGTGACGAGGTGTGCCACATAGAAGGATTTCCTGACTAATGTGGTGATGTGATTATCAAAGGAGAGACTACTGTCCACCTGTGTCCTAAGGTCTCTTAGAACACTCTCGGTGTTAAGTAGACTACCACCTATGTGGTAGCTCATGGGTACAGAGTTTTTACCAAAGGGGAATGACAATGCACTTTTTGGCATTGAGCTTGAGGCCATGGCTTTGACACCAGGCATCTGTCCCAGTGAGGCCCTTTTGTAGGATGTCCACTTCGTTAGGACTTTCAATTATGGCTCCTAGTTTGCAGTCATCTGCGAACTTCGTTAGCCAAAGACCTTCTGTGTTTACCTGTACTTCAGGAAAGTAGATACCAAACAGGAGAGGACCCAGGACTGACCCCTGTGGTATGCCACTTTTCACTGGCCTAAAGTCAGATTTGGAGTCTGCTACTTCACAGTGTGGGTTCCGTCAGTGAGCCAGTTGGCAACCCATCTTGTGATATAGGGATTTATACCTAGTTTAGTGAGTTTATCTACAATTCCAGAGTGGGGGATGGTGTCAAAAGCCTTGGTGAGATCTAGATAGGCTGTGTGAACCACCTTACCCTCATCTACGGCTTTGCTGACTGCTTCAAAGAAGGCAAGCAGGTTTAGGAGACATGATCTGCCTTTTACAAACCCAAACTGGGTGGGTCCAGAGTTTGGAGATTACCAATGTCTTTGTGTATAAGAGCCATGATGATACTTTCCATGGCCCTGCACACCAGGCTCGTTAGGCTAATGGGGCAGTAGTTCCCAGGGTCCATGGTGGCTGGTGCCCCCCCCCCCTTTGTGGAGTGGGATAATCGTCGCTGTGCGCCATTCAGTGGGCACAAAGCCTGAGGTGAGGCTATGATTGAACATGGTGCTTAGGTGGGGTGCCAGTTTCTGTAGTTCATGCAGAATGCAGCCTGGGATGTTGTCAGGTCCCATGGATGCTGTGTTCTTGGCTTTGGAGAGTGTGGTTTTTACCTGTGCAGTCGTGATTACAGGAACTTTACATTCTTCTGGTATATAGATGGGCTCTTTAGGGGGTGGGGGGTAAAGTTAGCACTGAACCTATCTGCCAGGATGTTGGCAATATCAGTTGGTTCTATGTATTTAGTGCCATTGTGCTTTAACTCATAGCAGATCTGAGTGTTGCCAGACAGGGAGTACTTCTAGTCATGGGATTTTACTCTTTTGTAACAGTTTCTTTCTTCTGTTGTAGAGTTTGTTTATGGCAGGAGAACACCAGATTGGCTTCCTTTTTTGGAGGATAGCATCTTGGTTCTGTTAGGGATAGCACAATCCATGCACTCATGTAAGTGCTTATAAAGTGCATTTGTGTATGATTCAGCAGTCGTACCTCTATTGTCCATCTGCATGGGTGTTGTGAAGTTTGCCACTTCTGTCTTAAGAAGCGTGAAGTTGGCTTTGGAGAAATTTTTTATGGTGGGTTCCCTAATGGGGGGTGGGGGTGTGATGTGGATGTCTAGGCTGATTAGCTTGTGGTCGGATCTGACCAACGAGGAATTGACCTCTGGTGTGAACACCGGTCGCCCATGTTGGTAATGGCCAGGTCTAGGATATTGCTGCACCTGGTGGGGGTTTGTACGCTAAAACCTTTGCCGTGGTTATTGATGTAATTAACATAATGTTTCCTTGCCTTTGGTTGTATGAGATACCATGGCGTAAACATCAGATATCTCTTACTGCAAGATTGCTTTATTTGAAAAATCTTGCTTGCGAAAAGTCTCTTAGACAGCATAGTGGGATGAAATGAACCCTCTCTACATATTACTAGGGATGTATACAAATACTAATAGATAAACTGTATTGGAAATGGGTATTTATATTGAATGTCCATTCTATATTATAGGCTACTGTTAATCACCGTTATTATATTTTGTGTGTTATTATGTTTCGGCCATCATAGATTATTTTATGATGGTCGACAGAATAAGTCATGATTTCTTTATTTTCATTGAAAATGAATGATACATTGTGTCACGGAGAATGCACCTTAGATAAGCATTAAGATTGTTGAGTAAAGCTGCACTTTGGATTACTTCCTTTTTCCCAAATATGGGCATTGTTTCCTGAATAGGTTTAATGAGGCGCTATGCCGATATTTAGGATATTCTTGCACTTTAGCATTTAATGTTATTGAATGTAAAAGCTCCAAAAATGTTTATTCATTGACATACCAAATAGTCTCACTGGGCTGCTTTTTAAATATGTCAGGTAGTGAAAAGCATTATTATTTCACTTTTTATTGTTAATGAGTTTTTGGAAATGTTCATTAATTATAACTAGATTGATTAATTAATTGGATAATTGTGGTATTGGTTTTTCTATAAAAGACAATGGAAGTTTTTATAAGATTGTAACCTGATGAAGCGCAATTTGTTTGCGTGAAAGCGCTTGTTCCTGTTTTATCTTCTACATTAAATGCTACTTGGATTATATCGTGGTGGTTTCAAGCAATTTCTTCAACAAAGCACCTGGTGGGGGTGTGGATAAGTTGATCCAAGGCGTTGGAATTTATGAATTCCAGAAAACATTGAGCAAAAGAGTTGGTACATGAGTTGTTTTCCCAGTTAATGGTGGGGTATTTGAAATCGCTCATTATTAGGGTGTTGGGTTGTACCCTAATATTTTCTAGTGTATCAAGAAACGAGGAGTGGGAATCCTGGGGCACGGTGGGGGATCTGTAGCAAGTTACAATTTGGATTGCGGTCTTGCCCAGAGTTAGTTGCACTTGGATAATCTCGGATGCATTATGCTAAGCAACTAGCCTGGAGGTGTGGATATCCTTAATAAATATGGACACACCTCCACCTTTAGTGTTTCAGTCCAAGTTAGGTGGCCGAAAATGTGGTATGAATTATAGTCTGGTAATGCAGGGGTGCTCTCTGGAGCCTTGAGCCACGTCTCTGTCACTGCACAGACGTTGATGCCCTCCATTTTAGGGAGTGCCTCGAGTGAATCCATTTTGAGGTTTAAACTTCTAGCATTGAGTAGCATTACCCTCAGATTTTGCTTGCTTGTACAGGTTATGGTGGTAAATTTGTCATTTGAACCTTACCTAAAAAAGGCACTATAGGGGTGGCAAGAGCCTTAGCCAGTATCCAGAATCCCAAGGGTGACAGGTGCAGGCCACCTCTGGCAAAGCATCGTGGTCTGTCAATTATGTAATCCCAGGCAGATAGATACTGGATCCCCTTGGAATGACACCAGAAGATTAGCCAATTGTTGAAGTCAATCATTTTGTCCTTTTACTGTGGTATCATTCTGGGTGATGGCAGTATGCTACTCAGGGCTAGGGTCATACCTGCCTGGACTACAAGATCAGAGCACTCCTCCATATCTCTTTTCATGTAGTCCAGGGAGGTACATCTCAGGTCATTCACACCTACATGAACAATGACAGAACCATATTTGTACTTGTTGTGGAGTGACCTGAGTGCGTGCGTTATGTGATGGATCCTGGCACCTAACAGGCAGCTGATAGTAACTTTCTCCTTGTTTAGCCCAGTGAGTGGAACATCAGTGTGCCTGACTATAGAGTCACCTATGACTAGAGTGTTGGGTACGATGTTATGCCTTATGGGCTGTGGTTGAGTGGCACACTGCATTTGTGGGCTATGTGTCATTTGGGTTGTGTTGGGGGGTGGAAGTTGCATGCATTTCTGTGTTGGAGGTCTCTGTTGCTTGTGCAGATTTTTACTGACAGCCTCCACAAATGTAGGTGTGTGTTTTGTGTTGCGATGTGCGTGTTTTGGTGGTGTAGGTTTTGAGGGACTATGTGATGAGTGTGGTGTGGTGCAAGTGTTTACCTTCTCCTCTTGACTGTCTAGTCCAGTCTTGGGTGAAAAGAGCTTTGCTTCCAGTTTGGCTACATACGTGCATCTCTCACAGGTTGTAGTGTTGGGGTGGTAGGAGGAGAGGGCTGTCTGTGTACATGAGGCAATTGCTGCATTGCCCCAAGTTGCACCGGAAGCTGACCCTTAGACATGCCTGGATAGCTGAGGTATGATTTTCCTGGTTCATGTTGGGGTCCTGTAGCTAGCAAGGATATGGTAATGGATTTTTCTTATGGTTAGACATGGAGTAGCTCAAGCATGTCATATTGTTTGGCCAGTCTTGAGGTGTGCTTATCCTTTATGTAGGATAAGGCAGTCCGACAGTTAGCTTAGAGGACTAAACTCTCTGGTCCTGTGGTGCAAGGTTTAATACCCTCAGCCTCCAATGCCTAACTATGAGACTCTGAGCAAGTCACTTAACCAGACACCACTCCTTGGCCAAGTCTGAAAATGTTCATGGAGATCAATGCTCTACCCCAGAAAGCAAACATAAATAAATGTAGATGGATACACCTCCACCTTTTACCCTTTCATGCGCAGTGGGTGGTCGGAGCATGTGAAAGGCATTACAGCCTTCCAACAACTGGGGTGCTTTCCATGGCTTTGAACCATGTTTCAGTAACTGCACAGATGTCACTATTCTCCAAGGTGAGGAGTGTTTCCATGGAGTGTCGTTTCTTGTGAGCGGTAATACCTTTAGCTTATCCTGAGTAGATTTTGCTATGTTGAAGGGTTTGTATATTTGGCAGTGCCTAAATACAAGGCACTATAGGGATGGATAATGTTTTCACCAATATCCAAAAACCTAGTGTTGACAGGTGAAGACCATCCCTGGCAAAGCAGCATGGCCTGTCGATCAAGTTCGCCCAAGTTGACAAACATTGGACCCCTCTTGAATAACACCAGTAGCTAAGCCAATTATTAAAGTCAATAATTTTCTGTTGGTATTGTGGCATCATCCTTGGAGATGGTAGAATGCTGCTGTAGGCTCTTGCCCACCTGTGATGTATATTCTGAGAGCTCAATCAGATCTTTCTTCATCTAGTCCAGACAGGTACATCTCAGGTCATTTATGCCCACATGGACTAGGAGTCATACTGGTACTTGGGGTTTAGTGACCGGCGTTTTTATGTAGCATATCCTGGCTCCTCATAAGCCGAAGGCAACTAACTTTAACCTATCTAGCCTTGTGAGAGGGAGATCACGGTCTCACACTGGAGTCTGTGATGGCCAAAATATTGGATTTTGTGTGGTATTACGCCTTATGGGCTTGGTAGATGAGATCCTATGAGATGTAGTTTTGTGTGTTGTGGTGACAGTTGTTTGTGTACATGAGAAGTGTCTGAGGACTGTGTCTGGGAGGCCTTTGAGATGTGGGTAAGTTACATGCGACAACTCCAGATATGTAGGTTTGTGTGGCTGGTCCTTAGTAAGTGCAGCGAGTGTTTTATGTTTGCGTCACTGACACCTGTTTAGCATTTTGTGTTTGTATGCGATAGTCTTGCCTATGTTGACACTGTGCAACTACGTCTCTCACATACTGAATTTGTTTCAGAATCAAGTGGTTGTCAGTGAACTTGAGGTAATTACTACTTTCCTCATATCCACCAAGTGTCCACCAAGCTAGCTGCAGAGATAGCAGAAAAGTGCCTATCCATGTTTGCAGGTCCCCAATATGTGTTTTAATGGGGGTGTTTGCAAAAGGATGAGGGGTGGGTGCTTATGTAATGTAATCTACAGTTATTTTTTGCTGTGATGCTGCCCAGTGTGCGAACCAGTTGCTCTTTAAGAAATGATAGTCTGAGTGCTGTAATAATGTAATCTATAGCTAACTAAATGCAGCAATACTGCTCAGTGAGCAAACTAGTTGCTCCTTGATTAGCACTGGACTGTGGAAAGTATCAGACGTAGTTTTTATAGGGAAAAGTACAACTTCTAGTGACTGCCTATATACAGGGCACCACTATACGCTCAATCTAGTGCAGCTGGAGCCTACTTACCTTCACGCGAAGTACGGAAACAGCAGGAACACATATGGTTGCTATGGCTAAAATAACTAGTCTTAGTATGATGATCTCAGACTTCCAAGTCATCAAGGTCAGAGATTGCACTTGCATACTAGCATATAAACCAAAAGCTGCCGAAACTGAATGATAAAAAGGCTTTACTTGAAAATGACTAAAATTAAGCAATGCACATCAAATAATTCTTTGTGCAGGAAAAATTAGAACAAAGAGGACAGATGGTGTTTAGAAACAGCAGCATCAATACATGTTTTGGTTCTACTGCTAGCCATAACTAAAAAATGACTGCCCTATATCTGTCCAGCCTTTTAAAAGCATTCATCAAGTGTAGAACTCACAGGCAACAAACCTCAGATACAAGATTACAGTTCAGAAAATCCTCTGTACATACTTCAGAATACAATGTCTAACTGCTCCTCAACAGTTGCTCTATGAACTTAACTCAAAAGCACTGCATTTCCTGTCTGGTTAAGTTTTCTAATGTAAGCTTCCTGTTTACACAGTCACTTAACGTGGGGGGGTAGCTGTAGTACAATTATGGTAACTCTTGGAAAACAAAAACTCTGCCATTGTGTGTCTGTCTACTCCAGAAGGGTTCCATTTTCAAAGGCATACTACAGCTGCTCAGTTTCATACACTTCTTTCTAACTATGCTGCGTGTTTACTGAAAACATAACTATATTTAATATAGCATTTCTCCCTTTTCTTCTGAAAAACACACCTACTTTAGCACAGAACAGCTTTTCTACATTTCACATTTGTACAGCATATTTATAAATTTCGCTCAGATTGTTACATCCATGACCACATTCCCGTAATATGTGCTTGCTGTTTTATATGTTAGTTAGATCTTGTAGTGGACAATATGATCAGAATGGTGATAAATATACTATCTGGCACTTTAACTCTGGAACTGTTATTTGTCACATTCTTTGTTTAGACCAAATGTGGTGATTAATATGGAACTGTGCAATATGTGCTTTACTAAAAGTTCATGAAAAGTATGTAAATAAAAAAATGCAGAATTGAAGTTGCTAATATAAAGTTGGTACTGGAACCTAAAAGTAAAATAAAACTGCAGGATATATTCAAATTAACTGTATAACATTCTGCATAACATCCACCAGTGTGCCATACTAAGAGAAGAAATAACACTGGCTGCTCATCACTGACTCATTTGGGGAGGGTCTGGTAGGGGACACGGAGCAATGTGTCATACTGGAAAAATGACCATCTGTCAGCCAAATGCTGGTACATGTAAGTAATCGTGTGGCTAAAATGTAGAGGGCATGTGAAGTCAGCAATAACTGGCTATTACGTCTAAAAAGCATATCTGGTTAAGATTATCACATAATGAATCATTTAGGATAATGACATTTTTAAGTGTTGTGACACCCTAGAAAGGGGATTAAACACTGAACCAATTTCCAGTGTTCTGATGCAACAGTGAAATCAGGGACTCCTCTACAAGTGCAGTGCTACAGAAGTTGTGGGGCACTATATGTGGTGGGAAGTTGGTGACTAAACCGAAATAAAAGTAATAAATCTGAGTTTTAAAAGTAAATCCTGCAAAACAACTGAGGCAAAAGCACCTGCTGAGGAAGTCAGACATGCATTAAAAAGTGATTATTTGAAATGCTGCTTCAGCATTATGCTTAGTAGGTTTGGAATGTGCACCACTTTGTTCTATATGTAATGGAGAGCTGCTAGCTGACATTATGTTGTTATGGCTATAAATTTCTTTACTGCTCATTAAAAAGCCCGGCAATAAACACAAAAAACTATTTTTGTGAGGGGACCAGATATGTTTAAAAGCAGCCAATCATCAATTCGGCTTGTCAGAGATGGTATGCATTAATGGGAAATAAGTTGAAATCCATTACTAGGACAACTATTTTTTAATTGACCACAATCAAAATAAGTGGCCAAAACTACTTGTAGAACTCCCATACCAACAAACTCCCTATGAAAAGAGACAGCTCTCGGTCATCTCTCGTCATTATACAAGTGATTTGAAAACAGGCAAGTCCCTCAAACTTTCCATTGAGAAATGTGAATTAGTTGTAACCCTGAGACAGCCATGCAACTAATACACAAGATAAGCATAAGGCATTCTTCAGCTATATTAGGAAGCATAGAAAATTAAAAATACTAGTCCCATGGGTCCTGGCAATAATCCAGAGTATATCTAAAATAACATAAATAAATAAATAAATAAGTCCCACCATGCAATAGCCTTCTTCCATCAATTCTTCAAAAAAATGCTTCTCCACTGGTTACACCCCTAAGGTGTGGACAAGCTGTTGTGGTGCCCTTGCATAAAAGAAGGCCCTTGCTAACCCTATGCAGAACTGTGACTAACATGAAAATGATGCAGAAAGAAGGTCAGCTTCAGCCAACCACAGAGTTGGTCAATTATACCAATGTTCGACAGCTTGTGGTAGTAAGAATCAACACACTGTAGTACACCCATGTGTGCATTTACCCATTTATAAATAAAAAGGTATATACAAGAATATATGGGGGAATCTAGGCTACGATAAATGGAATATACAATACAGTAGGTTTTAAGAATGAGTTTCATGATGAATGGCAAAGTCACAAGTCATGAACCAAGTAGCAGATATTCCACTTCTATCCTAGAATCCAAATTATGCCATTTACCTATTTGTGTAGATTAGTGTTTCCCCATTAATTTTATTATGCAGCTGTACACCTTTTACAGTGCATAAGTATTTTAGCAATGTGCTTTGTTTCTTGTCAATGGGAGGGCTGTAGTAGTAAAGGATTATGGGGTATAGTTAGAAGGGGTTATGGCAGTGTAAGGATTTGAGTATTTTTGGAGGAAATGTCTTCGCTTGGTCATTTTCTGTATATCTGAGTGGTTGCAAGGAATGACCTTCAACAATAATCTAGTTTAAATAAGTGTAATAGTGGTCATTAGCAAGATCATTAGTAGTAGTAGGAGGAGGCTACATTATAGAGTATGGTAGTGCTGCCCTTGACTTTAAGTAGTTTTTTTTTAATTACTTGGGTGTGGGAAGCTTTGCCATTTAGGTTGGGTGGATAATTGTGTCTGGGATCAGTGAATGTGATCAGCAATTTATCCAGTGGATGCATCCAGCATATTAAGTACATTCAGCAGCTTCATATGGCACCTAGACAGCCACTACCTAGAATTAGACTGTATTTTCCCCCATTTAGGCTGCTTTGTGATGTGTTTAGGTGCTTTTTAAGTTTCATTGTATATTGCATTGTACTGTCCCTGCCTTCATTTCTTCATAATTTATAATACTAGTGTTAATCTACTAGTGGTTATGAGCAAATTTTGAGGGATTGTGGATAGTTTTATTTTTTTAAATATTTGTGGTGTAAAATGCATATGTATTGGATATGGTTTATTCATGGTACTGTTTTTTGTGAGGGTGTTGGGTATGAGTGCATAGAGTTTTGTGGTTTTCTATTTTTGTGTTATGGTTACTGTTTCATGTCTATACGTTTTTTGATGCTCATGATGTTGTCACTTGTTGCATGTCTCCTGTTGCTTTGCTGGGTTTTCTTTGTTGTTTATATTTTTGTGTGTTGCTCTTTGTAAGTGTACTAGTTTAGAAAGGTCAGACATCATAACGGCGGATGGTCCCTTTAAGGATACTAACCCAGAAAAATATAAGGGGAAGAGTTAATGAGAGGGAGCTGCACACAGGAATGCTTACATCCTAGTACCTGGATACAGGAGAGATTTATGACCTTTGAACTTATAGAGGATATTTGGAGTACTGTAGGAAGAAGTTGGATATCCTAGAATAAACAAAGTAAGCCAGAGGGCATCTTTGTGAGAGGATGGAGCTGAACCTTTCAGGAGAGAAAACATCTGGATTTATCACTGCTTATGTACATGAAGAAGCTATTTTGGAGTATCCTTGTTGGTGGAATTATAAAGAAATGCTCTGTTGTGAGGGTTCTGCAAGTACTGCTCATATTTTGCCAGCTACTGTCCCAGAGTCCTGTCTAGAAGGAAATGCTGCTTCTGAGTGTAAAGGAAATTCTACTTTTGACCTCTACTATGACAGAACAGCATAACAGGAATGGGAGAGGTCAATTTATATTCACTGCAGATATTTAAAAATGTTTTTAGTCCCCTTGCACCTCTAATACTGGCCTGGTCCTCAGTGTCCCACATCCACTTGCTCCAGTGTTGTTGGGGCCAGTCGTGGATCTTGAGTGCATCTGGTGCCCATAACAATGGCTGGATAAGGGGTGGTCAATATACATGCCGAAGACAGGAGCACCAGACACAGAAGAGCATTTCTGAGGCTCTAATCCACAGGATTTCCCTACTTCTCCGAGGATGATCACCTTAAACAGTTTCAGGGACCTTTGTACCTTTGGCTGTACATACACTGTAAGTTATAGGGTACCCCACTATACAAGAATGACAGAAAAGTGTCATAGATTCCTCTGACTGTAACCTATGTATATGTTGGCATCACCATAACATGCAGTAGATGCAACCATGTCAGCCCTATGACTAGCCTCATCTCATTACCCAGCACCAGTCAAACTTTGAATGCATAATAGACAGAACACTCACGCTGCTCAGGTGGCAATTAAAGAACAAGTTTTCATGCAGCAAAATGGAATACTCAGATTTACCTTGGTGGACAGCATGCTGCTGCAGACTTGAGGTTCATATGAACAGAAATGTATATTGTGCCAACCTGATTAACCTACAATGCAGTACACAACTATCAACAGTAAAGGTCAGCCTCTTTCCGGTACTGCTATCCTACTGCTCTACCAAGAGACATTGCTAGGGTGGACCAGGCCCACAAATTACAAATACCACTTCAGGGATTAACTAGAGGTATATCTACTCTGGCCAGTGACAAGAACTCCTCTATGTCTGTTATAGGTTCATAGGTTCATAGGTTCATACTAGGCTATCTGCCCTATGGCATTTATAAGCCTAGCCAGAATGTGTTTGGCTTTCGCCACCCATTTTAAATTAATTTTGCTATGCCCTTTTTCGAGGTTAGTATACTGTGCCTCTGTCTAACAGTGACATAGAAGTGATACCCGGGTTAAACCTACGATCTCCCATCCACTCATCAAGATTCCTTTTGAAGAGAGTCAATGAGGGACTCTGCCTAATCTGGACTGGGATTTTATTCCAGAGTGAAGGGAGCCTCTGGGTTATGAATCTGTCCCTCCAGCATGTCCTATTTATTTCAGTGCTGAGGTTCAAGTCTCTCGAGCGCGTAGCTCGATGGGATTTGGATTTTCTGAGGTGCAGCTTGTCCATTAATTCCGGGTTGGACATGGCTTTATACATCAGGCACAGATTGCCCCTGAACAGGCGGTATGCCACTGAGTAGAGCTGGAGTTTCTTTAACCGGGCAGTATATGGCATCTGTTTGAGCCATTTGATCCTCTTAGTGAGGTACTTTTGGGGTCTTTCCAGTTGCTGCAGGTGTCTGGTAAGGTACATCCCAAAAGGGGGCATTGTACTCAATTATGGGCCTGATGAGGGATGAGTAAAGAGGCACGATGACCTCCCCTGATCTAGATGTGAATCCCTTCATGATTAGGTGGGCTATATAAAATGTTTTTTCTAACCACTTTGGCCACGTGGTTATCAAATGAGAGACTATCAACTTGGGTCCCCAGGTCCCTAATTACTTCTTCTGTACTTAATGGATTACCACCTATGTGGTAATTTGTGGGCACTTTGTTTTTGCCAAAGGGGATGACTATACACTTTTTGGCGTTTAGCTTGAGGCCATGGCTCTGGCACCAGTTGTCTGTTTCTATGAGGCCCATTTGGAGGATGCTTGTGTCGGCTGGAGAGTCTATTATGGCGCCCAGTTTGCAGTCATCTGCGAACTTGGTCAGCCACAGTCCTTCCATGTTGGCCTGTACCTCCGAGAAATATATACCGAACAAGAGAGGTCCCAGGACTGAGCCTTGTGGGACGCCACTTGTAACTGGTTTGGAGTCTAACATGGCTCCAGCAATTCTAACCATGTGGGTTCTGTCCTTGAGCCAGTCTGCAACCCATCTAGAGACATAGGAGTTTATATTTAAGCTGGTGAGCTTATCTATAATGCCCGAGTGGGGTATTGTATCGAAGGCTTTTGCGAGGTCCAGGTAGGCTGTGTGGACCACCTTCCCCTCATCAATGGCCTTGGTGACTGTTTCAAAGAAATCAACCAGGTTTAAGAGGCAGCATCTGCCCTTAAAGCAGAACTGGGTAGGATCCAGTGTCTGTGGGTCCCCAATATCTTTATTTATGAGGTCCATGATGATCCTTTCCATAGCTTTGCAGACCAAGCTAGTCAGGCTTATGGGGCGATAGTTTCCAGGATCCGTTGAGGCACCACCTTTGTGGAGAGGGACCACTGTCGCTGTACGCCACTCTTTGGGTACATATCCTGTAGTAAGGCTGAGACTGAACAGTAGTTTTATGTTTGGGTTTAGCTCTTCTTGGAGTTCATGTAGGACGCAGCCCAGGACACCGTCTGGTCCCATTGATGCTGTGTTTTTGCTTTGGAGGCGGCCCTTACCTGAGCATTTGAGATGTCAGGGGGCAGCACTCTGCTGGGATAGATATTTGCCCTTTTGGTGGGGGGGGGGGAGAAGTATGCGCTGAACGTGTCAGCTAGGATGTTGGCAATGTCTGTGGGTTTGGTGTATTTTTTGTCATTTTGGACTAATTCTGAGCATATCTGGGAATTCCCACCCAGGTTCCTAACATAACTAAAGAAAGCCTTGTGATTATCCTTAGTGTCCTGTGCAATTTTCTCTCGAAGCTGGCCTTAGATGATTTTATGAGCGCCCGTAGTTTTTTGCTAATACTGATCAGAGATGCCTTCCCTTTTTGGGATTTTGCTCTATCGTTTAGTAGCTTCCTCCTTCTATTGTATAGTTTGTTTATGGCTGGGGTCCACCAGACAGGACGTCTGCCTTTGGAGGATTGGGTCTTGGTTTTATTTGGGATTGCATGATCCATGCATTCCTGAAGGTGTTCATAGAATGCGTTTATAAAGGATTCTGCGGTCTGGGCCGTATTTTCTACAGGCCCGGGGGCTTTGAAGGATTCAACCTCGGTTTTGAGGAGTGTGAAATTTGCTTTAGAGAAGTTTTTCACTGTGGTTTTCCGGGCAGGAGGTGGGGTCGGTATGTGAATATCCAGTGAGATTAGTTTATGGTCTGATCTTACCAGTGAGGGATACACTTCTGGTCTGGAGCATAGAGTCCCCATGTTGGTGATGATCAGGTCCAGTATGTTTTCCCCTCTTGTGGAAGTGGTAACAAGTTGTTCCATAGCATTTGAGTTTATAAATTCTAGGAACCTTTGGGCTAGGGTGTTGGAGCTAGAGTAATGCGCCCAGTCTATGTTTGGGTAGTTAAAGTCGCCCAATATAATGGCGTTTGGAGAGACCTTCATATTTTCCAGTGTTCTCAGGAAGGCTGAGTGGGGTTCCTGGGTTTGGGAGTGTGGTCTGTAGCAGGCTATAAACTGGAAGGCAGTTTTACCCACTGTTAGTTGCACATGGATAGTCTCTGATGCTTCGTGCTGTGCCACCAACCTGGAGGTGTGGGTATCTTTGACGAATATTGATACTCCCCCTCCTTTTGTGGTTCGGTCCAAGTTTTGGGGCCGAAAAGCATGGTATGAGGTATAACCTGGTAGTGCTGGGGTGCTCTCAGGAGCCTTGAACCAGGTTTCTGTTACTGCACAGATATCAATGTTCTCCATGCTAAGGAGAGTTTGGAGTGCGTGCATCTTGAGGTTTAGACTTCTGGCATTGAGTAGCACTACTCTTACTCCCTTGTGATACCTATGGAGGTGGGTTTGTCTTTTGAGCCTTGCCTAAAAAAGGCACTATGGGGGTAGCAAGAGCCTTTGCCAATATCCGAAAGCCCAGGGGTGACAGGTGCAAGCCGTCCCAGGCTGACAGGTATTGGATCCCCTTTGAATGACACCAATACTTAAGCCAATTGTTGAAATTGATCATCTTGTCTTCATATTGTGGCATCATTCTTGGTGAGGGTAAGATGCTACTCAAGGTCAGGGTCATACCGGCCTGGGCCACATGCTCAGAGAGCTCCTCTATGTCTCTTTTCTTGTAGTCCAGGGAGGTACGTCTCAGGTCATTCACACCAGCATGGACAATGACAGAGTCATATTTGTACTTGCCTTGGAGTGACCTGAGTGCTTGTGTTATGTGGCGGATCCTAGCACCCGACAGGCAGCTCACCGTGACCTTCTCCTTGTTCAGCCTGGTGTGCGGGACGTCAGTGTGCCTGACAATAGAGTCACCTATTACAAGCGTATCAGGTGTGTTGTTTAGCCTTAAGGGCTGTGACTGTTCAGCACACTGGCTTTGTGAGCTATGTGTTGCACGTGTTTTGTTTTGGGATAGCGGTTGCTTGGGTGTCTGCTTTGGAGGTCTCTGCTGCTTAGGCAGATTTTTATTTAGAGCCCCCGAGTATGTTTTTGTGTGTTTATGTGTTTGGTTTGCTGTCATGGTAGGTCTATGTGAGACTGGAATTGTAGTGAATGTTGTTTCCTTCTCCTCCTGACTGGTTACGCCAGTACTGAGTTGAGAGAGCTTAGCCTCCAGTTTGGCTATATGGATGCATCTCTCACATGTGTTGGAATTTGTTGGGAGGAGGAGAGGGTTGTCTGTGTACATGAGGCAGTTGTAACATTGCCTCAAGATTCCCAGATTCACCAGCTGGACCGGAGAGGAGATTGACAACTGACCTTTGGACATGCTAGAATAGTAGTGCTGTAAACCATGGAGGCTCACTCTCGGCAATGGTGGAGTATTCTTTGGCAACTTTCCATGCCTTCACCTTAGTCTAGCTAATTGAGTTTGTTTGTTTGCATCTGATCTATGCCATGGTCCTCTTCTGCCCATGCACAGCACTGATGTCATGTAGCAGGCTCTGCCAGACCTGTTCCCTCACCTGCTGGTCATCACCACCTCTGCCAAGCAAATGAAGGCCATTCTATGACCACCTACAACAGGACATCAATTCTTATTCTGGCAGAAGTTCTCTAGCCTCAATCTTCCTCCTCAGGCAGACACCCAGATTCCCATATACTAGAGAGAGAAACACAGTCAACCATATTTACTGTGCTTGATAGGCGTCTAGGTACAAATACTGTGAAGATAACCAGTTTCACACAGATACATATTCACATTATACAAGTATTAGCAAACTGTAGCTTACAAAAATACAATCACATGAGAAGCAATATGACCAAAAATGGTCTGATGACATACAATCACATTGTAAAACTGGGAGTCAGGCTGGTGTTATGGTACTATACACTAGCATCCTAACACAACTCCCACCTCACCCATAAATGTAGTCCTCTGCGCATAGGTTCATAGGTAGGTACTAGGCTATCTGCCCAAAGGCATTTAAAAGCCTAGCCAGAATGTGTTGGCTTTCGCCGCCCCTTAGATTAGTTCCCTGTGCCACTGTCCAGCAGAGCCACTGAAGTGATCCCAGAGGTAAACTTTGTTTCCCATCCACTCGTCAAGGTTTCTTTTGAAGAATGTTAGTGAGGAACTCTGCCTCATGTAGATTGGGATCTTGTCCCAAAGCATGGGGAAGTCTCTGGGACAGGAATCTATCCCTCCAGCACGTCCTATTTATTGTTGTGGTGAGGTTTAGATCCCTAGAGCATGTGGCTCGAGAGGATAAAGTTTTCTTTAGGTGGAGCATGTCCATCAATTCTGGGTTGGACATGGCCTTGTATGTCAGGAAGAGATCACCTCTGAGTAGGCAGTATGCAATCGAGTACAGCTGGAGTTTCTTCAGTCGAGCTGCATAGGGCATCTGTTTGAGGCCAGTGATCCTCTTGGCGAGGTACTTCTGTGGTCTTTCCAGCTGTTTCAGGTGTCTTGTAAGGTAGATCCCAAATGGGGCATTGTACTCTATGATGGGTCTGATGAGTGATGAGTAGAGGGGCACAATAACCTCTTTTGATCTGGATGTGAACCCTTTTGTGATTAGGTGGGCCACGTAGAAGGATTTTCTAACCACTTTGGCAATGTGATCATCAAAGTTGAGATTACTATCTACTTGGGTCCCCAGATCCCTTACTACGTCTTCCGTATTTAGGGAACTACCACCTATGTGGTAGTTTGTGGGTACTTTGTTTTTTCCAAAGGGGATCACTATGCACTTTTTGGCATTTAGCTTAAGGCCATGATTTTGACACCAGGTATCCGTCTCAGTGAGACCCTTTTGGAGGAGGTCTGTGTCAGCCGGAGAGTCAATTATAGCCCCTAGTTTGCAGTTGTCTACAAACTTGGTCAGCCATATTCTTCCTGTGCTTGCCTGTACCTCTGAGAAGTATATGCCAAACAGAATGGATCCTAGGACTGAGCCCTGGGGAATGCCACTTGTAACCAGTTTAGAGTCGGAACTAGCTTCCACAACTCTCACCATGTGGGTTCTGTCCGTGAGCAAATTAGCAACCCATCTTCTGAAGTAGAGGTTTATGTTCAGGCTGGTGAGCTTGTCTATAATACCAGAATGGGGAATGGTGTCGAAGGCCTTAGCGAGGTCTAGGTAGGCTGTGTGTACCACCTTTCCCTCGTCTATAGCCTTGGTAATTGTCTCAAAGAAGTCCACCAGGTTTAGGAGACATGATCTGCCCTAAACAAAGCTGAACTGGGTAGGGTCCAGTGTTTGGAGGTTCCCAATGTCTCTGTTAATGAGCTCCATGATGATGATGCGCTCCATAGCCTTGCAGATCAAGCTAGTCAGGCTTATAGGGTGATAGTTCCTGGGGTCTGTTGTGGCTCCACCTTTGTGGAGCGGAATAACCATTGCTGTGTGCCACTCTATGGGTACGTAGCCTGTGGAGAGGCTAAGTTTGAACAGTGTGTTTAGGTGAGGGGTTAGTTCGTCTTTGAGCTCGTGTAGGATGCAGCCTGGGACACCATCCGGTCCCATTGATGCTGTGTTTTGGGCTTTGGTGAGTGCTGTTTTAATCTGAGTGTCTGTGATTTCAGGGATTCTACTTTCTTCTGGTATGGTTATGGGCCCTTTTGGGGGTGGGGGTGGGGGGTGAAGTTTCCACTGAACCTGCCTGCCAGGATGTTGGCGATATCAGTCGGTTCAGTGTATTTTGTGCCATTCTGCACTAACTCCAAGCAGATCTGAGCACTGCCACTTAGATTCTTGACATAGCTAAAGAATGCCTTGTGGTTATCGAGTGCTTGGCAATTTTTCTTTCAAAGCTCGCCTTGGATGATTTTATGAGGGATCATAGTTTCTTGCTGATACTGATCAGGGATGTCTTCCCTTCTTGGGATTTTACTCTTTTCTGTACTAGTTTCCACCTCATATTGTATAGCTTGTTTATGGCAGGAGTCCACCAGACTGTTTTTTTTTTTCTTGGACGAGTGAGTCTTGGTTTTGCTTGAGATGGTAAGATTCATGCATTCTTGTAGGTGCCTGTATAATGCATTAGTAAAGGATTTTGCAGCTTGGACAGCGTTATCCTTTAGCATGGGGGCTTTGAAACTTTCCACCTCGGTCTTAAGTGACGTGAAGTTTGCTTTTGAAAAGGTTTTCACGGTGGTTTTCTTCTCCGGGGGTGGAGGCGGAATGTGGATATCCAAGGTGATTTGTTTATGGTCAGATCTAACCAGCGAGGAGTTGACCTCTGGTGTGGAACACCAGTCACCCATGTTGGTGATGACCAGGTCCAATATGATGTCACCTCTGGTGGGAGTGTTGACCACTTGGACCAGGGCGTTTGAGTTCATAAATTCTAGGAAATGTTGGGCAACGGAGTTAGTACTTGAGTAGTTCTCCCAGTTAATGTTTGGGTAACTGAAATCACCCAATATTAGGGTGTTTGGTATGACCTTTATGTTTCCCACTGTTTCCAGAAACACGGAATGGACATGGTGGGTGATCTGTAGCAAGCTACAATTTGAATTGCAGTTTTGCTCATTGTTAGTTGCACATGGATGATCTCTGAAGCATCTGTGCCACTAACCTGGATTTTCTAACCACTTTGGCAATGTGATCATCAATAAAACAACAAATCAACAAAATACTGTGCCACTAACCTGGAGGTGTGGGTGTCTGTGATGAATATGGATACACCCCCGCCTTTTGTATTTCGGTTTGGGTTCTGTGGCCGAAATGTAGCTGGGGTGCTCTCTGGAGCCTTAAACCAGGTTTCTGTTACTTGCACATATATCGATTTTCTCCATACTGAGGAGTGCCTCGAGTGCGTGCATTTTGAGGTTTAGACTACTGGCATTGAATAGCATTACCCTCAGTTTATTGTTACCTGTGCTATTTACAGCAGTGGGTTTGTCTTTTGAGCCTTGCCTAAAAAAAGGCACTATGTGGGTGGCAAGAGCCTTGGCCAGTATTCAAAAACAGGGGCAAGCCATCTCTAGTGAAGCAGCGTGGCTTATCGAGCATGTTATCCCAGGCGGACAGACACTAGATGCCCTTTGAATGACACCAGAAACTTAGCCAATTGTTGAAATCAAGAATTGATTCTTTATACCATGGTATCATTCCTGGTGAGGGCAGGATGCTACTCAGGGTCAGGGTCATACCGGCCTGGGCTACGTGATCAGAGAGCTCTTCCATGTCTCTTTTCATGTAGTCCAGGGAGGTACTGCTCAGGTCATTCACACCAACATGGACAATGACAGTCATATTTGCACTTGTTCTGGAGTGACCTGAGTGCTTGTGTTATGTGGCGGATCCTGGCACCTGACAGGCAGCTAACAGTAACCTTCTCCTTATTCAGCCTAGTGAGTTGGAAGTCAGTATGCCTGACTATAGAGTCACCTATTACTAGTATATTGGGTATGTTATTTTGCCTTAAGGGCTGTGACTGCATGACACACTGGTTTTGTGAAGTATGTGTTTCATGGTTTGTGTTGAGGGGGTGGAGGTTGCTTGGATGTTTGCTTTGGAGGTCTCTGTTGGTTTTGCAGATTTTTATTTAGAGCCTCCGAGTATGTTTTCATGTATATATGTGTGCTTTTTGCCGGTGCTGGATTAATGGGTCTATGTGAGACTGGTGGTGTGATGCACGTATTTCCCTTCTCCTCTTGACTGTCTGATCCAGTCATGGGTTGAGAGAGCTTAGCCTCCAGTTTGGCTGTATAATTGCATCTCTCGCATGTATTAGTGTTTGGTGGTAGGAGGAGGAGGGGGTTGTCTGTGTACATGAGGCAGTTGTAACATTGCCTCAAAATGCCCAGATTCACTAGGTGGACTGGAGAGTACACCTGAAACTGCCCTTTGGACATGCCTAGATAGGTACAGTGAACTGTTTTACTGGATGGCTGGTAAGGTTGAATAGAGAGCCTTGTCCTTCTGTACAGTACAGGAGGGTCTAGTGCTTAGGTTTATAAGTGCTTGCTATAAGTTTTGACCAAGTGCCGGGCTGAGAAATGAATGGCTTGAGTGCTTAAGTTGAAAGTTTGACTAGTTCCAAGGGAAAAATTGGAGACTTTGTGGAGCCGGGAATAGTTTTACCCTAGCTAACCGGTGCTGCCCGGCACGCAAAACCGGGCAAATTATGGTATTTATAGCAAGGAAATGAAAGAGATAGAAATTAGCACAAAATGGCCAATAAACCACTAATTTCTGGGCTGAAACCACTCCTCCAGTGACAGATAGGCTGCTCAAAGCTCTCCTCTCTCACAGGTGAACAGAGAAACTTCCTTCTATCCAATTAAGGTATGGGCAAACACGGAGATTTGTAACACAGCCCTGAATTCAGCACCAACCTGAAAACTGGACTATACTAGAAAGGCGGGAAACAAATATACATACATGTATATATATATATATATATATATATGAATATTTTTTTTTTGTTGTTTGGTTTTGTTTTTCTTCAGAAAATAAAGCAGATACACTCAAAAAAACACTTTAAATGCACAGAAAAGGATACTTATTGTTATATATCGCAGATCAGAGTTGTAGTCAATGCTCTTAGTAATAAAGTAGGAAGAAACACAAATACAGTAAAAGCAGATGAATAAAGTGCAATATATATATATATATATATATATAAATAAACAATGGGCTGGATTTACAAAAGCTTGCACGGAGTTGTAGAGTAGTGTAAGACGTCAAACAGGCAATATGTCTGCCGTGCGATCCAGGTACAGCCAGCAGGGGCGTGCACAAGAGCTGCTAAAACTACTCTTGCACGAACAGCATCATGGTATGCAAATTACCTAATTTGCTGGTGAAAGCTATGCAAACGAGGTAAATTTGCGATCCAGGAAACATTAACCTGTCCATGGAAGATTAGTGTTATCTGCAGAAATGTACTCCATTGGTAACAGAGTACCGTTCTGCAAATAGCTAAACGGAGCTATGACAGCTCCAACTAAAGGATGCATACAGTTGAGGAAGCATGCCAATGGTCAAATATAAGGCCACTGGCATTTATAAATGTTTAAAAATATAAAAACCTAACTTTTTCCCCCGATCTCTGATGTTTAATCCTAGCGCAGCACCGTGCAAACGTGTGGCACTTATAAAAACAAGAAAATAATTAAAATAAAGCCAAAAATAGGCATTTTCACTAAAAAGCTTATTCTGCCATGCAGGTGAATGGCAGGCTGAAGACAACATGACCACTGAGTAGTGGTTGCTAAGGGGGGAAGCTTAGTGTCAGAGATGTAACCATGCATTAGTAGGCAATCCTATGCAAATGAGGATAAGGATAGTGAATCCCAATTTTCCCCAGCATGTGAGCCATGTCCCAAGAGTGTAAGAGTAGGAGTAGGTGAGGAGTAGAGTAGAATATAGGTGACATCATGAGGTGGTGTGTCAGACAGGCTGTAAGCTAATTGGAGCACAGTGGCTTATGTTTACTTTGAGTTGCTCAGCATTGCAACAGGCGTGCCTACAGTTGTCCTATTTGAAAACCTCAAACCAAAAGTGCACAATGTTAAAAGATAGTAAACTCCATGCAAACATGCACACAGCGTGTGCGCACTTGTTTGCATTTATTTGCACTGCGCTTCCCCCCGGGCAGAAACAGAAAGGCAAAAGGAAGGAAAAGAAGTAGTAGGAAGTTAACCAAGGAGAACTAGCAGAGCTGCCAGGTGAACTATATCAGAATCAGCCAATTACACAGGCAGCAGACTAGCCCAGCCCAGCCCAGCAATTTAAACTCTGCAAACAGCATTCCTCCCTGTTTTTTCCCCAAGAAATCTGCACCACTGCAGTATACAAACAGGGAAAGCTTAAAAAGCTTAAGTCAGACTAAATGTTAAGGGCTGCTCTTGCTATCATAAACCAACATGTGCAAGGTGCTGAGGGTGGTGATGTTGTGAATGCTGCCGAGCAACCCACAGTGAGGAGACGGAGAAGAGTGTACAGACCCAGGGTAACCTACCAGGGGCTACATGAGCTAGAGATAGTGGAGTGCTATATGGTGACAGAGACCCCTCCTACAGAAAATTGTTGAGTTGTGCGGTACGCCTCACATAGAACCAACAGAGGGGAACCCATCCCAGTGGATACCAAGGTATGTGTTGATATAAGAATACTAGCTACAGGTACCTTCCAAAGACCAACTGGTGATATGATGGGGATTTCACAGGCATCAGCATGCAGAGTACTCCACCAGTTACTGGATGCCATGTCAGCACATGCTGGTGAGCACATATATTTCCCCAATTCCCTTGAGGCATTGGCCAGCAATATGCATCTTTTCCACCAAATAGCAGAATACCCTGAGGTAGTGGGTGCAATAGACTGAATGCACATACGAATCAAAGCACCACCTGGTGAGTGGGGTAGGGTCTACATCAACCGCAAGGGCTTTCCCCTCCATCAACTGCCATGTTGTGTACGATGCCCAGGGCATAATAAGGAATGTGTGTGCTGGTTGCCCTGAAAGCTATCACGATTCCCACATCTGGCATCTGACGCAGCTATACCAGAGATTTGCCAATGGGGACATCCCTGATGGTCACCTAGTGGGGGATGCTAGATACGCACTTGAGCCGTGGCTGATGACACCCATTAGAAATGCACACACACCTGAACAAGAACTCCATAATGAGGCACACGCACAAACAAGAAACATAATTGAGCATGTGTTTGGGATGCTCAAGTCATGGTTCCGGTGCCTGGATACATCTGGTGGAGTCATGCAGTACTCACCAACTACATGTACCCAAACTGTTATGGTATGTGTCATTCTACACAATATGATCCTGTGGAAACAGCTGCAGCAGGAACAGCTTGGGGCAGGGCCAAACAGCCCCCCACCACTGCCAAGGCCTGCACAGCGTGACTCGGAGGAACAAACTGAGCTCCCCCAGTAGGCAGAAGGAGGCATGCCCAGTATGCCCTGGCAAAGAGGCAATACATAGCACATACACTGACTCAGTAGGAACCCTGGAAATTACACCTCTGTCTGACTCGCACATACAGTAAAAGGGATCCCTAACTTGACACTACCTGTTTTCAAACATGTATAGGGAGTGTACTATGTGCATCCGACATAAGTAGCCCTGCAGAACCACCTGAGGCATGAGTGCCCTATTTTAAGCAATATAAAGCACTGCTAAGTTCAAATCCAATTGCACATAGCTGCACACCTCGCTAACCAGCGCAACGTTGGGCAAAGTCGGATAAACACGGTCACACCTGCTTTACTGTTCCTTAACCAGTCAGGTCTGCCCAGGAGGAAAATAAAAACAGTGACAGGGCTCAAACTCAGGATACTGTGCACTATAGTCACAGTACTGAACTACTAAGCCATGACAGCATTTCACTGGCTCAGACACAACTTAAGTCACTCACACATACCAGTTCGGGGGGTCACATACCTAACAGTCACAGCCAACAGGACAATTGTAGACAAACGCAAACACAAACAAATGCTGTATCATGCCCTCTGAAGAGGCATATGAGTAACCTCCCCCCAGGCCTATGCAGACAGATAACAGCAGGCCAGGCAGTGTGATGTGGGTTGGGTAGGCTAGGAAGTCACAAACTAATATGCATGAAATTGGAAGCTAAGGTCTGTAGTACAGTGGTATGCCTCAAGCCAGTATGACAGGCAACAGTGCAGACTGAAATGGAATACCTGACATAGCAGTGCAGGCCTAGCAAATGTGTATAAGTGTCAGGTGTACCCCTCATCCTATGTACACCCACAGTAACAATCAGGTGTGCTCCCCGGGTAGAAATGTACAAATAATAGCTTTCCCCTCTGTATGTAGAAATGTTGATAAGTCTATGCAAATTGACTCATGGAAGCCCTGCAGGCACAGCGTGCTTCCTGTCAATGTGCAACACAAAGGTGAGCCCTGAAGTAAAAACCAACTTGAATTTTCACACACATATATAGTATATACAAATGCCCATAGAGGGCATACTCACAAACTTTAACAAATTTAGCAAATGTCAGTCAACAACATACTGAAAGGTCATACTGGGCATGCTCACACACAAACAAACAAAGCAAATTTCAGTGAACAACATACTGAAAGGTCATACTGAGCATGCTGACACACT